>NC_142691.1:18795378-19098409 GCF_056320005.1 Nelumbo lutea
GGTAGCCAGGCCAAAGACCGACCCCCTGTACAATTTTGGAAAAAAAAGAGGAGTGTGCATTTGAAACACCAGATACACAAGTTCGTGCGTATTGGGTATCGACCCCCTGTACAATTTTGGAAAAAAAGAGGAGTGTGCATTTGAAACACCAGATACACAAGTTCGTGCGTATCGGGTATCTCAATATTTTGAACCTTGTTTAATATGCCATAAATTGAACATTGGATATCTCTGTCTCATTATCGCATTGAACATTTTTTTATCATCTTTTAATGAATAAGAATGCCTTCTCCCTGCCTATCTGTCAACAGCAATAGGGTTAGTCTCCACTTTGTCCAGCTAACCTGTAAGCCATGAGAAAAATGGACCCCCTCAATCATTTAGGTTAACCATAAATGATAAGGGATTCTGTAGCTGCTGCCATGGTTTCTTTCTTTATACCACTGTTCATAACTTCATATTTGTTTCCCCCCTATGGCAATGGTGCAATGCTTATATTGTGGGATGCAAGGAACTTCTGTTCTTCCTCTTCAGCCTGGGCAGGCCTGATATTTGTACTTAGCATCTTCTGTATATAATTGAATGCATTGCAGGTGCAGTTACTTTTCACATTTATGCATATTTTTTTAGATAAATTATTTGTTAGGTGAATAGTACTTTTTTCATGTGCTTCTATTTAATTGAGACTTTCCAGGGATTTGCGGTATTTAGCTATGAACTGTATTTTGCTTAAAATATTTACCTCCTGATTCTCACAATTATTGCCACTTAACTGAGTCTGAATTTATTATTTGTACGACCGTGGCTTATACGCAGATTATCTATCTTCCGAAAATTAAAGTTCTACTTGTTAGTTGTATATTTTATTTGTAGCACATAAAAATCAGGTGGTGATGTTTTTCTGATGCTTTAGATTAGGGTTCCTGATGACCATAGTGGATGGGACTGGCCTGAAGAATTTTTAGCAACCAGTGGTCTGGTGAAATACCAGAAAACTGTGCCAGACATGCACAAGAACTCCGAAATGTTTCAACCAGTTGATTCACTTGGAGAACTAGCAAGACCTGGAAAATATTGGAATAATATTTTGTCTTCTAGGAACCAGCATACACAACAAAGTGCTGTACAAAAGCCAGCCAACAACATCATGCACTATGCCCAACAGAGGAATAGTCAGGAGGGAAATAATCTTCTTGTCAAGAATTCGATTGGAACTTCGCATAACGTCTTGCCTGCCATGGTGGATAAGCAGATAATTGAGGAAAATCCCATATCCAGGGGTTTGACAATGCCAACTTCAGCTCACAACAGAAGGCAGCAAGACAATGGATACCAGTCCATTTCTGATTATATTGACTTCATTACAAAAGGTGGCAATCTATTTGTTTCAAACCCAAGTTTGGGGTGTTTAAAATCTCCTGGGACTAATTCTGATACCAACAGATGCAACAGTTCAAGGGAGGCATTTATTATGGATAGAGATGAAATGCCTTCAAATATTGAATTGAGGCTTGGTCAACCGTCCCAACAGAGTTGTACAATGTGCACTTCAGTTCTGCCAGCTGCAGGGACTCAACCACTTGACACACTTGGTAACTCCCAGAAGTCTCAATTCCAAGGACATTTGATCCATAGTAGTGAGTTTGAAGATGCTATTTTCTTAGTTTGTTTTCTGTAATCTATTTTTGTTGTCCTCTATCTTTGTTTATTGCTAGCTGTACTCCATTGTTCAGGTGAATAGTTGTGGGTTATGTGATGCAGTGTTTAATCCCAGGGTAACAGAGGAATCCCGGCAAAATGTTCGTTGCAATCCTTCAGATGCAACAATGTCCTATGGAAGAGAGACAGAATGCCAAGTGAACCCCATGCACCATGCTCTTGGAAGTAGCAACGCTATATATCCTGCTAAAGTTGAACAGTTTAAGACTGATGCTACTAAGAACTCACTTATTTCAATGTTTCTTTCACACTTAAATGCTGCTTCTGGAGGGGACATCCAGCCCCAAGCTGCTTGTAATATTGTTAGTAGCAATGAGCAGTTTATGCCTGGGGTACCGTGCAATGAATCTCATATATCCAAATGTGATCCAGCTGCTCTCCAATGGAACAGAAGCGAAGGAACAGAAAGGCAGTCTGGCAAACAAGGGCCGGGCCTTCACAATCAGATGGATAAAGGGAAAGCGGTTAGAGTTTCTGACAATTGCTTTTTTGTTCCACCTAGAATCAGCTCTGTGTTTCACAGTAAGCAGGTGCCAAATTCAGGCCCCTCTACTGGAGTTATTGGTGGGTATTGCCTTCCCGGTAGTTCAACAGTGTATGAACGACAATCATCTGTTGTAGGTCAACCATCTGCCATGTTATTAGATGCCAACAGGCAATCCAATCAATTTGGAAAGGTGTCTTGCACTGGAAGCAGTGGTCACCTAGATCATGCTTTTCTCAGATCAATCCATTCTTCTCTTGCAACTGCTGGATCAGATATGCCTGTGTCAGTCATTTCAGTAGGCTCCTCTTCCGCAACTTCAATGTCTAGACCCAATCTGATGCCAGCCTTCTCAAACAAGGAGGGTATGAATGTAAATCCACATTTACTGGATGAGAATTTGAGATTGCTTGTATTGAAGCATATAGCTGAGTTGTCTAAGCGAGAGAATGCTATTGCTTCCCATGATATGAACCCAGAACAAGTGAGATTACATAGCTTTTCCAGTACTGAATTGCAGAGGAAGGGAATTATTGAAGATCCATTTGCAGCTGAAGAATCAAGGGAAGGACCTTATCCCAAGAGTAAACAGGATACTTCCAAAGTTTCGAAACCACTACAATCTTGCTCTAATTGCTACACAAGTGGTGGTGTGGGGAAGTTGGCTGATGTTGGAGGTTACTTCTCTTAACACAAACTGCATTTTTTTTTTCACATTTGTTGATTTTATAGGATGTCTGCACTGCAGTTCAGGAGTTTCTGCTTTGATGAATTAGTGAACGGCATCTTATCCTTTTATATATTGGTCTATTATAATTATTACCATGTCATGTTGATGCAGATCTAAATAACTGGTGCAATTCTTCAGCAATATCTGCACAGGGAGTTGTAACACATTGTAAAGAACCTGACATTCAGTTCCTATCTTCTCATGATGCTCTTACATATGAGCAACCTTTGCTTAGGTGATTTCCATTTCTGCAATTCATTATTTTCTAATAATGTCAGTTCAGTACAAAAAACTTAATTTGAGAAATCTTAATGGAATTACACTGACAAAATTTATTATCTGCTAGATTATATTAAGGAAATATTCCAAAGTTTTCTTTCATGCAACCTCATATTTTCAATAAAGGGGAATGCTTATGTTAGATTACATTAGGAGAGGTATCTTCTATCCCTTACCAACAAAATTAGAGTAAATCCAACATCCCGATGGAGTATTTCACTTCAAGAAATACTGCCTTGGGTCACTAAAAGGATTAGGACCTATAAAGATAACTGACAAGAACAAAGCTTCCTTTTAATATTATTTGACTCTGTGTATTGAGAACCATGTTGAAGCTAGGCATTAAAATATATTTCAGGGCAGGCAGCATATTTGAGTCATTTCAAAGATGGATTCATATGCAAGAAACCAATAAGAGATTTGTTTCTTTTGTAAATTGTCTTTTTAAGTAAAAGCCAGGCATCTCTTAATCACATATTTATCCATGCTGTGTGGAATCTGTTTGCATTTTATCTAGGTTAATGTTTAATTTGCAAGAAAGATCCTTGTTAGCATTTACTTTTCCGTGTTTACTTACCATGTTACTTCATTTGCATTTGTTGTTTCTGTCATGTTAATTATCAAAAAAAAGTATATGTCATGATCTTTTCATTTTTATCTCAGACTTGGGAGGATGGGAAACACTGCCACTGCATCTGTTGAGCATGGGAAACATTGTCATAAAGAACCAAATTCATCCTTTCCAGGTAAATGCAGCTGTGCAGTTCACTCGGTGTGTTTAGCAGGAAATTGTATCCTCAGATGTGAAGGTTCTCATGATACATATAAAGAACATGTTGGGGCTGTTGGTGGAAAATCTTCAATGTTGGTTCCTTCCCTATTTGATAATGGTCATGCAATCCCTGAGGAAAAAGCAAATGCAGTAGGCCAAAATGAAAACTTGAAAAGTCAACTTGAACTCCCCATGAATGACTATCATGCTACTCAGTGGAGAGATGTCCCAGGCAAGGTGATGGGGGCTTGTAATTCTGCTCATGTCAAAACGGTCACTGAGGATGTGGTGCTTGATGACAGAGGAAATGTTGAGGATCAATTTGCAGATACTGCTGCTAAAGGCTTAAAAAGAAGCCCTCAAGAGGCTGAGTCTTTGAAAGAGCAACAGATGTCTAATGTCTGTTCAGGATGTTCTGCACCTGCTGTCACTGAGGTATCAGTTGAGGTTAACAATATGGACTCTTGTACTGTAGTGGCTGGGGATGCTAGATATATGAATGATCTTGTAGTTGATGAAGGGTCAGGAATTGAAAAGTGCTGGTCTTCAGATGATTCACTTGACAGTGAAAGTGGTGAAACCCTTCGTGTTACCGGTAAGATTGAGAAAATAAAAGGAGGACTATCCTCAGCTTTACCAAATCAATCATTACGAGGTCTTAATGAGGTTAAGGTTAAAAGCTTGTATAATTCAAAAAAGGTTCGGAATCGACTTCATGCTGGGTTTACTTTTAATGACAACATCAATCATGCACAACAATTACAGAGGGAGCTGAAACATGGAAAGAAAAAGAAGGCAATGAAATGGAAGAGGCTGGATGCAACATGTCCCGACTCTGGTCTTTCTTCAGTACATTATGATTATCCAAAACTTACTGGGTATACTGAGCTAAACTTATGTTCATCCAAGGAGATGCAAATGCCTTACCGATCTGATCATGGAGTGCCTAAAACACGTATTTATTCTAATGGGCCTTCAAGTCTAAAACGGAAACGCTCTGCTCTATCTTCTGCCAAAATACTGTCTCAGAAGAGAGATCTGTATGGACTTGATGGCCACCAAAGAGAGTGGGAAAATGATAATCAAACACAGGCAAATGATGATTTGAGCTTTCTTAGGGTACCGAGGCTTTCGGGTGGAAAGAAATTGAAACAGGATTGGACAATGGATATGAATAAGCAGTTAAAAAAGCTGGATATGAATTGTGTAATCACCGAAAAAGCTTCCAAGTACAATTCATTAACCTGTATAAAAAACACAGCCAATAGTCAGGTGGACACTTGTGATAAGACAGCAAGGCCTGTGGTATGTGGAAATTCTGGAATTATTTCCAATGGAAAACTGGCTGAAGGAATAGCAAAGCCACCCAAAATTCTCTCTCTTAGCACAATTCTTGAGAAGACTAGAAAATGTAGCATCACTGAAGATGAACCTAGTCTGGCTACCATGTTAGATATAAAGAAGACAAACTCAAAAAGAAGAAAAGTTTGCCATGATGACCAGTCCGTGTTGAAGAAAGAAGGAGAAAATAAAGCTTCCAAAACTGCAGTACAAAATGGATTGGAACCTGGGACTTCTATAAAAGAAGCAAAGGATGGATGCTATGGTAGAACCGAGGTACATGCTTCTGAAATATCCATATTGAGGAAGGAGCACAATGATGGCAGTAACAAAAAATATGGTGCATTGCACAATTTATCTAGTGTTCGGTTGAAGCCTAAGTTTAAGGAAATGCGCAAGCGTAGCATCTATGAGCTAACAACAAAAGGTATATTATGAAAAAATAGTTTGCTTACTTCTTATCTATCAAATGATGTATGTTCTAATCATTGGAAGCAGGGTGGCACCTGATATTTCTTCTCTCTGTGTTCTAGTTGATGCTGTAGCTTGTGATTTGTGCTACAAAGTTTACTGCTTCATCAAAAAGCTTCAATTTTGAATGATATACAAAGATTCACACCATAGTTGTAACTTGTGCTTGGATCTGTTATTCTGTTTTTACATGCCTTTACTACTGGCTTTTCTGTTGCATCATTGACCATTCAGCCTGTTATGCATACAGGAAAAATTCCTAGTTCTGTAAAACTTTCTCTTGCAAATATATCAAAATGCAAGCTGGAAAGCAAATGTATATCTAGTGGCTTGTCTTCTTTAAAGGATGCTGAAGATAGTCAAGATCAAACAGATGAAATGTATCAAGAATATTCCAAGTAAGCATTTCAATTGATACTTACATATAACTTAGAATATTCCAAGAAGTAAGCGTTTCAATTGATACTTGCATATTATTAACTTAGAATATTTCAAGAATATTTCAGGAATAATCCAAGAAGTAAGCATTTCAATTTAAAATCAATTGAGCTTAAGTGAAATTTGAATTAGCTGACCTTTATATTTTATGGTTCAGATCCATTAAGGAGCGCACCTACCAGGCTTTTATTTTGGATTCAGATGCATTCTGCTGTGTGTGTGGGAGCTCAAACAAAGATGAAACTAATTGCTTATTAGAGTGCAGCCACTGCTTAATCAAAGTATGCTGTTATGAAACTTTATGTTTAGTTTTAGTGCCTTAACAGTCAGATATGCGATAATAATGGCGTTAATTGAATTGGTATCCTTGTATGCAGGTGCACCAGGCTTGCTATGGTGTTTCAAAAGTACCTAAAGGTCGTTGGTGCTGCAGGCCGTGCAAGACAAATTCAAAAAATATTGTAAGACACTTTAACATTTTTTGATACTTTATGCTGCACCTGTTGCCTGTTGGGGCAGGCCAGGTCTCTTTTATGATCATGAATACAAATTACTATGAATTTGATTGGAAAAATTATGTATGTTAAGTATTAAATCCCACCTTGATTAGTAATAGTTCACTTCCATTAAGTTCTTTCTATTTCTTTATGTTATTAATTGTGGAATGATTGAGTCATATTGTTGAGGGACAAATCAAGGGGATTGCTGAAGCATGCAAATTTATAATGATTTGGAAACTGAACTCTTAATTAATGTAGGCCTTAGTTTGGGAAAAGAAAATTTAAATAATCAGAAAATTAAGGAAGAACCATTAGGATAGTGCTTGGAAGAATTTCTGGACCTACAAATACCTAGGTAATATAATATTATTCGAAGTAATGTAGGTCTTGATTATGAACCATTAGGATAGTTCTCGGAAAATTAAGGAAGAACCATTAGGATAGTGCTTGGAAGAATTCTTTTTTTTTTTTTTTTTGAAAGGTAAAGTACGGTTTTATTAAATCAGATAGTACAAGTTGCAACAAAAAAGCTAGCCACTTAAGGACTAGACAGAGCACTAAGCCAAGTTACAGACTCCAAATGGACTTGGATCTAGACAAATCGGGTACATTTAGGTTCTTAAGGTCAGGAGTAACAGACACCCAAGAAATCAGCTTGCTGACCGCCTGCTGCACTACCTCATCAGTGCTCCTAGTCTTGTTACAAAAGAATCTCTTGTTTCTCTCTGACTAGATTACCAAAAGAACAGCCGCAGGAATTATCTTCCATATTAATTTTCCTTTTTTCTCCAGGCCTGTTAATCTCCAAGCTAAACAGAAGGTCGTTGGCTGAACTTGGTATGGCCCAGCAAAGTCCAACAGCCCTGAGGAAGTGATCTTACACTCTAGAGGAGATAGGACAGTGGATACACAGATGGTCGATGGTCTGTGGATTCAGGCAATAGACCACAGAGACCACATAGCAGAGAAGAGAGATGAAGACCCCTCCTATCCAAATTGATTTTAGAGAGGCATTTGTTCAGCACCGTTGTCCACACAAGGAAGTTAGATCTAGAGGGAGAACTAGGATTCCAAACTTGCTTACAGGGAAAGTTAATACTACCAGTGCTACTGAGTTTAGAGGTCAGGGATTTAACTGAGAAGCAGCCATCCCTACTCCAGATCCAGGTCCATTCATCTTCACTGTTGATATCTATAATCTGACCCTGTAACAGGTCCAACAGCTCCAAGTCCCCATTTACTTCCCAATCAAACATGTTTCTTCTGAACTGAGGGTTCCAGACCACCGTGTTATTGGAGAGAGAATAAGCCATTGATACTTCTTGATTTGCTGCACATTGAAAAAGAAGGGGAAATGCCTCAGCTAAAGGTCTATCCAAACATCAAGGATCTTTCCAAAACTTCAGCTTGTCCCCTCTATCCACATTAATTCATACATCAAAGGTAGACTTTTGAGAATACCTTTCCAAGAGCAACCCCAATTTGGGAATGGATCTTGTGAATTCTGGTTTCCCCAATCCACCCCATACTTAGAGGCAATTAAATTCCTCCACCAGGAATTTCTTTCAGATGCAAACCTCCAGCACCACTTACTCAGAAGAGCAGAATTTACCACCTTCAACTTTCTTAGGCCTAGACTCCCTTCCTCCCTAGGCAAACAAGCTTGATCCCATTTCACAAGATGAATTTTTCTCTCTTCTTCCCATCCTCTCCAGAGGAAATTCCTCTGTAGATTTTCAAGCTTCTTAGCTACTTTGGCTGGAATGGGAAAGAGGGACAGGAAGTAGGTGGGAAGATTGCCCAGGGTACTTTTGATAAGAGTCACTCTACCTCCAATGGACAGGTACTTAGCCTTCCAAGAGGCTTGTTTTTTCTCCACTCTCAATAACTGGATCCCAAATAGCAGAGGAGAAATACTTAGCCCCAAGGGGAAGGCCTAGGTACTTCACAGGAAGGAAGTCCACCTGGCAAGCCATCAAGCTAGCACAATCTTCCAAGTTTGGAATAGGACCCACCGGAATGCTTTTGCTTTTGTGGAGGTTAACTTTAAGACCTGAAACCACTTCAAACCAGCACAGTACTCCAAATAAGAGCTCCAACTGATCAGTTGAGGCATCTAGGAAACAGAGGGTATCGTCTGCAAACTGCAAAATATTGACCTTTTCTTTTTTTTGTTAGAATGCTCGAGTCAGGGGTATTTTGGTCATTCTGGTGTATCTTATTGAAAGTGAAATGTCTATTGTATCTGAGTTTAAGTTATGTGTCCCATCTTCTATGAGGGACAAAATTGTCTTTCTTGTAACTCAAGTTTTTCATGAATAAAAGTTAAGTGAGTCGGCTAGGAGAGGTACTTTTGTACATCCTCTCTTCTAGTCTAGTCGAACACTCTTCTCCTCTCCTTCTTCTTCTTTCTCTTTTCTTTCTTCTTTCTTCTTCTCTACTTTGACCTAGAAACAACTAGGGTTTATTCACATGGTATCAGAGTATTAAGGTCTGGTGTTCGTTTTCTTGCTGTTGTCTTCTTCTTGGGTTCGCCGCCAGCTTCACAGTAGGTTTCATCATCCTACAACTGATCTGATTGAAGACTCGATAAAGGGCTGAAAAGGAGTTGTCGTTTTGAGGGCTTGGAGGTGAGAATGCCTTTGGCCGGTGCTGTGGTGGTCGTTGAAGTGGTATACTAGACCCTCTATTCAGTGTACGAAGACGGCTGGTCGTATACAGGTATGGACACTGCTGTCGTGTGTTCAGAAATGGACTGTGAATGCTGATTTTTTTTTTGTGTGCTTCGAAAGTTAGTTGTTGTGGTGCTGGGTGAAACTGATACACATATCAATCATGTTTTTTTTTGTGTGTTTTCTTGCTCACATGTGTGCTGAAAGAAGAGTGGTAGACTGCTGATGTCCACGACAGCAGTGGTGTGGTGTTGATTGTGTTGTGGTGGCTGACATATCTATGTTTTTAAATGCTTAAAAGTGAACCCCTAGACCTTGTGTTTAATCAGTTCTGTAGTTTGCAGAACAAGTGTTCGATGAAATGACTGAGTAATTTCAGTAGTGGTGTGTTGGTGGTAAATGGTCCTGCAGTGTGCAGTCCAAGTGTTTGATGTGTTGACTGAATGATTTCAGCTTTAGAGTGTAGTGAGTAATGTGCAGTTGAAGAAAGTGGGTTGGTGGTATTGTAAGTGAGATAAGTGTGACAAGTGTGAGATTGTAGTGTATATTCAGAGGAGACATAATTGAGATGGCTTCAACTGTAGTTGGGAGTGACAACAAAACAGGCATCATGCTCTCCTCAGATTATCTAAGTGTTCAAATGACATCCATCAAGTTGAATGGTGAGAACTATGTACCATGGGCAAAATCAGTGGAGGTGTTCTTGAAGGCCAAGAGGAACGTAAAACATGTGAGGGAGGAGAAACCTTCCTCTGATTCTCCTGGGTTCAGTGATTGGGAACGAGATGATGCATAGATAATGACTTGGCTTTGGAACATCATGGAACCAAAGATTAGTGTGAACTTCATGTTCCTAGATACAACCAAAGAGATCTGGGATCATGCTAAAAAGTTGTACTCTAAACAAGACAATACAAGTAGGGTATATCGGTTATACCAAGAGTACTTCAATTTGAAGCAAGGAAGTCAAAGCTTAGAAGAGTGTTATGCAAGTTTGAGAAACATCCGCAATGAGCTAAATGTGTATCACCCTCTCACATCAGATGTCCAGATCCAACAACAGCAATGTGAACAACTTGATGTGACTAGGTTTCTTGTGGGCTTGAAGGCCGAGTATGAGCCTGTCAGAGCACGGATATTGGGGGGATCAGCTCTCCCTTCACTTGAAGAAGTTTTTGCTTGTCTTAAGAGGACATCTATTGAGCCAGTGGAACATTCTTCCTTCTCTGATAGATCTGGTTTGGTAGTGACTAAAGGGAGTGGTCGTGGAAGTAGAAGTGGTGGTGGCAGTAGTGGCCCTCCAAGCAACAGTGGTGGGCACATGTTTAACCGGGCCAGTGGCCGGACTGGAGGACGTGAGTTCGGGGGAGGCCGTGGAAAAGGAAGGGGTAATGCTTAGAGAAAATGTACACATTGTGGCTTAGAGGGGCACACAGTTAATTTCTGCTATGATTTGCGTGGTTCACCCAACACTTGGGCTAACCATGTTACATCTAAGAGTAGTAGCACAATTACTGAAAGCCAACAAACTGCACCAACCCCCTCCACACCCACTTGTGCTTCCGGGAAAGAAATGGTGAGTGTACCACGGGCAATATATGAGCAGTTCCTTCAAACAACTCAGCAGAACACAGCTACACTTGCCCATTCAGGTATGACTTGTTTGGCTTCCAAAGTTTTGCTCTGGATCATTGATTCTGGCACCTCGGACCATATGTCTAGGACTCCTGATGTATTTTCTTCCCTTTCTCGCACCTCCACATCTCAGACAGTTACACTTGCTAATGGTTCTACATCTCCAATTTGTGGTGTTGGTGATGTTGATCTCTCCTCATTGTCTTTAGCATCTGTTTTATATGTTCCTAAGTTCCCTTTTAACCTTATGTCTGTTAGTAGATTAACCAAGTCCCTTAATTGTTTTGTAACCTTCTATCCTTCTTCTTGTGTGTTTCAGGATCTCTAGACGGGGACAAAGATTGGTGGAGGGCATGAAGTCGGTGGTTTGTATTACCTTGATGGTGGTGGCCCTCCAGTGGCTTTTCAGTCATCTCTTACTCCTCTCCAATGGCACTGTAGACTTGGTCATCCATCTCTCAAGGCTTTGAAGGCACGGTTAGTGGCCAAGGGCTATTCTCAGTTATATGGTGTGGACTTAATGGAGACATTCTCTCATGTGGCTAAACTTGGTTCAGTTCGGGTGTTGATCTCATTGGCTACTATGTATGATTGGCCTCTCCTACAACTTGACATCAAAAATGCCTTCCTACATGGTGATATTGTTGAGGAGGTGTATATGGAGCAACCACCGGGGTTTGTTGCTCAGGGGGAGGCTAGTAAGGTGTGCAGGCTCAAAAAGGCAGTCTATGGACTGAAACAATCTCCTCGTGCATGGTTCGGCAGGTTCAGTGAAGTGGTGAAGGCCTTTGGGATGAAACAATGTCAGGTTGATCATTCCGTGTTTAGCTATAACTCGGAAGATGGAAACATCTTGCTAGTCGTGTATGTGGATGATATTGTCATAACTGGAAGTGACAACAATGGAATTGACGGGTTGAAAAAATTCTTACAGGACCACTTCAATACGAAAGATCTGGGGAAGCTAAAGTATTTCTTAGGAATAGAAGTTGCGAGGTCAAAACAGGGGATCAACCTATGTCAGAGGAAATATGTTCTTGATCTACTTGAAGAAATATGGTTGTTAGGTGCTAAACCAGCAGAGACTCCTATGGAACTCAATGCCAAGTTATGTGTGGATGCAGGTGAAGAGTTTGGTGATCCTGGAAGATACAGAAGGTTGGTGGGAAAATTGAACTACCTGACCATTACCCGATCAGATATATCATTTGCTGTGAGTGTGGTGAGTCAGTTTATGCAACATCCCCGGGTTCCTCACTGGGAAGCTGTTCTGAGAATTGTTAGGTACCTAAAGGGTGCTCCAGGTTGTGGTTTGTTATACCAGAAAGGAGGACCTCTTGAGATAGTAGGGTACACAGATGCTGATTGGGCTGGCTCTATATCAGACAGGAGGTCAACCACAGGGTATTGTACCTTCCTGGGTGGCAATCTTGTAACTTGGAAGAGCAAGAAGCAAACAGTGGTGGCAAGAAGTAGTGCAGAAGCAGAGTACAGGGCTATGGCCCATACCACATGTGAACTAGTATGGTTGAAGAACCTACTACAGGAGATTGGTTTCTCAATTGACAAACCCATGAAACTATATTGTGATAACCAAACTGCTATTCACATCTCATCCAATCCTGTCTTCCATGAAAGAACTAAACATATTGAGGTGGATTGTCACTTTGTGAGAGAGAAAGTGAGAAGTGGGGTAATAACTACATCTCATGTGAGCTCAGGAAATCAATGGGCAGATATCTTCACAAAAGGATTGTCTCGGGGAAGAATAGATTACATTTGTAACAAGCTGGGACTATATGATATACTCTCCAGCTTGAGGGGGAGTGTTAGAATGCTCGAGTCAGGGGTATTTTGGTCATTCAGGTGTATCTTATTGAAAGTGAAATGTCTATTGTATCTGAGTTTAAGTTATGTGTCCCATCTTTTATGAGGGACAAAATTGTCTTTCTTGTAATTCAAGTTTTTCATGAATAAAAGTTAAGTGGGTCGGCTAGGAGAGGTACTTTTGTACATCCTCTCTTCTAGTCTGTTCGAACACTCTTCTCCTCTCCTTCTTCTTCTTTCTCTTTTCTTTCTTCTTTCTTCTTCTCTACTTTGACCTAGAAACAACTAGGGTTTATTCACATTTTTGATCAATAAACATGTATTTTATTAAAATTCAGATTGTAAGCAGTTTATACAACTTGGTGATGGGACTGTTGATCCCCTTTAATCACTCTATTCTATCCCTCATTACAATGCAGCCCAAAATAATTGCTGTCTCAATGCCCCCTGTTTTGCTAATCCATCAGCTAGCTCATTTACACTTCTTCGGACCCATTTAAATTCAGCCTCAACCTCCTTTGCAATCTTCTCTATTTCCCTAATCACATGTTTAAACGTCCATGGGGTTTGGATTCTGTTTGCTGCCCATGAAATTTCTACTTTTGAGTTCCCTTCCACTTTAACATGTCTGTATCCTAGCTGTTTGGCTAGCTTTAACAAATATTGACCTTTTCTGCTTCCGGGGTAATAGCAAAACCTTCCCAAAGCCCATTAGCTGCAGCCTTGAGGGAGAGTTCGGACAGAATTTCCATTAGGCAAGCGAAGAACAAGGGTGATATAGGGTCACCTTGTCTAAAGCCCCTAGAACTTTCTAAAAACCCCGCAGACTGGCCATTTGTCAAGACAGATAAAACACAAATTTGATCCAATTTCTCCACTTCTGACCAAAATTCATTTTCTCTAACACACGATCCAGACAGCTCCAATTAACATGATCTTGGGCTTTTTCTTCGTCCAGCTTAACTCTAAGGCCCGAAGTTCCCTCCATTAATAATCTTGTGTCAATGATTTGCTATAAGGACAGAGTCAAGCATTTGCCTCCTGAACAAAATCAAACTGGTTATTTGAAATTATACTGGTCAACCCTTGTTTCATTCTTTCTTCCAACACTTTTGCTAGAATTTTATAGAAGCTGTTCAATAGGCTAATGGGTCTGAAATCCCTGAGGTAAAGCCCCTTCCAGTTTTGGGATCAAAGTTATAAAATACTTCTTTGCAGAGAAGCCTTATCATGAAAATCCTGAAAAACCTTCAGTAAATCAACTTGACAAAATCCCAACATTTGATGAAAAGTAAGTTAGATAATCCATCTGCCCCAGGGGATTTGTCACCACCCAAACTAAAAATTGCTGCCTTGATTTCTTCTTTCAGAAAAGGGCCTCTCCACATGCAGTTTCTGTTCTGCACTTAGCTGTTCGAAAACTAAATCCAAAGGGAAAGGCTTTCTGTCCCAAGTTTCCTTGTAAAGATTCTTATAGAAAGAAGTGGCTACCATTTTGATTTCAGCAGCTGAATCTCCAGCTCTTCAGTCTTCCTTCCCATTCCAATTTACTGATTGAAGAGGCTCTGACTCGAGCAATGAGAAGAAGAAATTTAATTGGCCGTGTAAGGACTTAGAGGTGCAATACAGCTGGGTGAAGAGAAGTGCTAACTCAATGGCTGATGGGTTAGCTAAGCAAGGGGTGGCTAAGGATTCTTTGTTTTGGACACATTTTTAGTATTTTGTTACCATTTTGATGTTGGGGAGTTAAGATAGTTTACCTCCCCTTTTTCTGTAATTAATTTTCACAAGTATTATTCATTAATAAAGATTTCTGTTATTGATAAAAAAAAAGAGGCTCTGGCTCGAGCATTGGCCATTTTGTGAAAGAAATGCGGAAGTGCATAAGAGCAGCTTTGTTGTGGATAGTTTGGGAAGAAAGGAAACACCAGAATCTTTTGTGAAAAAGAAAGGAGCTTCTTGGAAGTTAAAGAATGTATTCTGACAAGGGCAATTCAGTGGCTGAAAACACTAAAGCTCTTTGATGCATACTCCTTTGATGACCTATGGAGAAGCTGGTTAGCAGTGGCAAATACTTCTACCAGGAAGGACAGACATGGGGTTGAATGGATGGCACCAGGAGAGGAGTTTAACAAGCTGAACTTTGATGGAAGTAGCCGAGCAAATCTAGGACCTTCAGGCATAGGAAGAGTGATGAGAAACAAAAATATTAGCATTATATCTTTGTACTCAGGTCCTGCGGGTGTGGGAGACTTTTTTTTTTTTTTGATGAATGAAGAAATTTATTAAATCAGAAGAAACACTACTGAAGAGGCACGAGCTGTTACCTCTTCAGAAAAGTATTACATCAAAATAAAACAGAATTAACCATAAATAAAATTACAAAGCAGCCCAAAGTAGCTGCTCCCTTGTAGCCCCCTGCTTAGCTAACCCATCCGCTAAGATGTTTGCTGGTCTTCCCACCCATAGAGAGGTAACAGTCATATTTCTTGTAAGCCAGTTTACTCTCCTTAATAAATCTCTGTGTTGCCACATGGCTGAAGCTGGGTCTTTCAACCATCCCACCACAATTCGAGAGTCTCCTTCAACTACCAAGTGCTGAACCCCTAATTGTTCTGCAATCTGAATACCTTGTACCGCCGCTAAAATCTCAGCTCTATTAGAGTCTCCTATTCCCATGGGGCCTGAGAACAAGGCTAATATGTTGCTCTCCATGTCTCTCAGCATCCCTCCTATCCCCGATGGGCCTGGGTTTCCTTGGCTGCTGCCATCAAAGTTCAACTTTACCCATCCTTCAGGTCCCTGTCCTTCCTTGTATGGCTGTTAGCCACCACTACCCAGTTTTTCCAAATATCATCGAAGGAAAAGGTATGAAAGAAGTCCAAAGTTCTCAACCAGTGAATGATCCTAGTCAATATACAATCCTCAATGGCCTGAATGCTTCTTTATTTTTCTTTGAAAATCCTTGCGTTCCTTTCTTCCCAAATTGTCCACAATGCAGCTGCTCTAATACATCTCCACATCAATTTTCCTTTTTTTGTAGGCCACACAAAAAAGGAGGGATCCAACAGTTGACTTAAGTCTGTGGACAGATTCCACCTACACCCAAATAAAGAGAAAATCCAACTCCAAATAGCTCTAGAAAAGGAACAAGATACAAGTAGGTGGGAGCAATCCTCACCACTAGCCCTGCAAAGTAAACACCAGTTAGGGGATAAATACATGAAAGGCCTTTTCTTCTGCAAGAAATCCAAGGTATTAATCCTTCTATAAAACACCTCCCAGCAGAAAATAACAACTTTAGGTGGAACAGGTCTAGATCAAATCTCCTTAGTTGGCAAACCCCATTGACTCAAGGAAGAGCAAAGAGCCTTGAAAAAGGGAGCACAAGAAAAGTAACCTTTTGGATGAGGGGATCATAATCTCACATCCACACTAAGAGGGTCCAAAAAGACATTGCCAAGCAGAGACAACAGGTCTGAAACATTGTTAAGTTCATCGTCCCTCAACCCTCTCTGAAAGCCAAGGTCCCAACTTAAGGAAGAGGGTGAAAAAGGAGAAGGGAGAAAATGAGAGAACTTTTTCCTTGTAAAGGGAAATACATTGCCAAGCAGAGAACAGGTCTGAAACATTGTTAAGTTCATCGTCCCTCAACCCTCTCCGAAAGCCAAGGTCCCAACTTAAGGACGAGGGTGAAAAAGGAGAAGGGAGAAAATGAGAGACAACTTTTTCCTTGTAAAGGGAAATAGAATAAAGGGACGGGAATTGGTCCTTTAAAGCAACAGAACCCACCCAAGTGTCTTCCCAGAATAAAACAAGCTACCGGAGTTGACATCATACCTGACAAGGTTGAGAAATTGAGGGAGGATACTCTGGATTGCTTTCCAAGGAGATGCTAACACTGCTTGCCGTGATACACCCGCATCCCATCCATTTTCCAGTCTGCCATGTATACTTGCTATCACTTCATGCCACAACCTCTCCCTTTCTCTAGGCCATCTCCACAACCATTTTCCTAAGAGGGCTTTATTCTTGAAAGTTAACCTTCCTAACCCCAGTCCACCTTCCTCTGTGCTCCTACATACTATTTCCCAACTAATTAAATGATCTTTTTTTTCCTCCCCTGCCTCCCAAAGAAAATTTCTCATTAATCTCTCCAACTTCTTAGCCTCCCTATTAGGAATCCTAAAAACAGATAAGAAATATATCGGTAGGTTCGCTAGGGTGGCTCTCAATAAAGTCACTCTACCCCCTATAGGGATATAATTCCTTTTCCAAGCAACTAATCTTTTCTCAAACTTTTCCAAAACTGGGTTCCAAAAACTACTCTCTTTTGGGTTAGCCCCTAGAGGGAGACCTAGGTACTGCAAGGGCCACGAAGAGACAGGACAACCTAGACAATCTGCCACAGACTGAATACTCTCATCATCCATATTGACTCCTGCCACGCAACTCTTATCCATGTTTATCTTCAAATTGGAAGCCTTCTCAAACTGTTGTAACAATGCTCTAAGGTTCCTCACTTTTTGCCTGTCACCCCCTTCACAAAATATTATGATATCAGCAAACTGTAGATGGGTTACCCGGACATTGTTCCTTCCTATCCTCCAACCACTCACCTCCTCTTCCCTATCTGCCTTAGAGATTAATCTACTGAAAGCATCTGCCACTAAGGTGAAAAGAAACGGGGATAGTGGGCCACCTTGTCTAAGGCCTCTACAGGCTGGGAAAAAATCTCTGACCATCCCATTGACCAAGACTGAATAATTGCAGGAACTAATACATCCCTTTACCCAGTTGCACCATCTATCTCCGAAGCCACAACAGCCAAGCATCTGCCACTAATACATCCCTTTACCCAGTGTGGGAGACTCCTTAAAGGCCGAATTACTTGCTGCTGTACAAGGAATCCAGCTTGCAAATCAGATAGGCATAGAGCATCTGATTATTGAAGGGGATTCCCAGGTGGTAGTGGGTTGGCTGAAGGATCCAGACACTGTGATTTGGGGTTTTAGAGATCTTTTCAAAAAGGTTAAATGATCAGAGTTCAGTGGATATGCAGATCAGCAAACTCAATGGCTGATTCACTTGCAAAACAAGGGGTTCTTTGGGATACTTTGTTTTAAAGGAAATGTCGCATTTTGTGCCTTTCCATGGGTTGCATGTAACTCTTATTTGCTGGTTCATAAAATCTTGTTCATTTATCAACAAAAAAAAATCCAATATGATCCTGTCCACTATGAGTCCATTACATATGGATGTGGTGCAATCCAATCTGGTGAATACTTTGGACCATTCTGCACTGGTCCAGTTCAATGTATGGACTGTCCAAACTGTTCAAATTGGTTTTAATTTAGATTGGGTCCAACCCAAACCTAGTCCATTGACACCCATACTCTTATCTTTTGTCAATGGACCAGATATTGGTTAAATCCGACCTGGTCCAGTATAAATCCATTACAAATGGAGCAGGTCCGATCGAATCCAATAAATACTTTGGACCATTAACTTTGAACTTGTCCATTTCAATGTCTTATTGGTCTGTCCAATCCGTTCAAATTGATTTTGATTTGGATAGGGTCCAACCCAAACCCAGTCCATTGACATTTCTAAGCACAAAGAAGTATAAGTGTTCTATAGATGTTTTACGTGTTTTTGTTATGGTCTTATGTGGTTGGGTTCATATATGGTGCGATATGATTAGTTTTTGGGGTATGGGGTTCATATATGGTGTGATATAGTCTTATGTGCCCCCCAGCGGGGTGTGGGGGCTTCAATTCTTTCAATGACATTCTGATAATACTATAATAAACAAATTTGGAGCCGCCCTCTGGATTATGTTAATATAATGGTCATTCCACTTTTATCTATAGCATTTTATTATAAAAAGTGGCTAAATACAAAAGCATAAGAGGCGTAAGACTCTTGTATGAAGTGTAATGGAAGCATATGCCTCATACACCTCTAGGCCAGAAGTTTATGCCTGCTTCAAGTGTCTGTACGCTTCTAGGTTGCACATCTAGGCATTTTCTCAGCACCTCGCTTGGAGGCATGCCTCCGGGCGAACATCTCCAGTGCTTTTTAAAACACTGATTGGTTCTTTATGATTTATGATATGGACAGAATATTATTTCCAGCTTGACTTCAGAGTGGTTTCTGATCAAAGGAAGAGAAAGAAAACATGATCAATTACTTGTTAGTAATGCTATCATGGCATCCAGATGACGTCACATCTATATAGTTGTCAACCCTAGGCGTGGGGGTTAGTGAGGTTGAAATTTGGGTGGTTAGGTGGTTTGTCGAGTGATCTCAGGGTGAAAGTTTAGATTCTGGTGTTCTGAACTGTTGGTTTTCTAGTCCTGGTTGGTGTGCTAAGTCTTTCTCTTGGTTTGGTGATTTTGTGTTTTGAAGGGTTTTATTTGGGTTGAGATGTGGAGTGATGGAGTTGGTTTTGCTTGGGTGAAGGGTCGTTTTTTTCTTCTCTTGGGTTACCTCTTGTCATCTTTCTCGTAATCTTCTTTTTTCTTTTAATAACAATATTTGTTTTGCTACAAAAAGGATCTTTTTAGGGTTTCAAGTAATAATTTTTTTCTGCTTTGCTTATCAAAAAATGTTTTTTCTTGAAAATTTGATTAAAAATCAGTTAATTGACATTTGTAGTCAGTTGTTTAGTATGCAGAAGGGCATTATGGTAATTTCCCAGCTAGTCTGCATTTTTCCTTCGATCCTTTTTCTTTTCTCTTGTGGTTGATTAAGGCTCTTAATCTTTTGGGCTTGGTTCCAAGCAGGTTTGTGTTCTCTGTGGATATGAAGGAGGTGCCATGACTCGAGCACTTAGAAGCTGCAATATTGTGAAAAGTCTTCTGAAAGCTTGGAACATCATAAGGGACTCCAAGACTAAGGGATCTATGACTCTGTCCAGAATGTTGCCAGATGAGTCTAATGCATCAGGTGCTTCAGATTCTGGACGTGAAACTGATTCAATTCCTGTTACGAGGCCTGTAGAGAACAAACAACTTCCAGCAGCTGTTTTGAAAAGGGATCTAGAGAATCATGCAAATGTTGTTGGGGTTTCAAGTGGTTCCCCAAATAATTTCCAAGTACAAAACACCATAACTGCAGGAGTATGTGATCTGAGTGTTACACAGTGGGTACATATGGTTTGCGGACTCTGGACCCCAGGAACACGGTGCCCAAATGTTGACACCATGAGTGCATTTGATGTATCTGGTGCCTCACGCCCTGGGAAAAATGTGGTAAATGCCAAAAACTTCCTATTTGCAATGAGAAAGCAAAAGTAAAAAAAGGAAAAAGGAAGGCTTGCATGGTAAAATATATTGAGCAGGCATTTATTTTCTGGTAGTCATCTTGTTTGGTAATTCAGATCCTTGTGTTACTTAACAGAATAACTTAACATAGTTTTCTCTTTTTCTCTACATAAAGTTAGCTATGCTGCATTTTCTGAATGGTATGTAGCTGGTTAAAATCAGAGTTTCATGATTTAACCAGCTAATGCTCTGTCTTAGCTATGGTATCAGTTTTGGTAGGACCTTAGCTATGGTATATTATAGTCAATGAAAAGTCTTCTTTTGTACTCTGCCTTAGCATTGGTATTGTAATCATGATATACCTAATGCTCTTGAACTGTTCTTAATTTTTTCCCAGGTTTGTTCAATGTGTAAGCGGCCAGGAGGTTCATGTATTAATTGCAGGGTTGTGAATTGTTCTGTCCAATTTCATCCCTGGTGTGCACATCAGAAGGTTATTCTACTTCCTAATCTCATGTTTTGTGTCCTATAATAAAGTCACTTGAGATGCACAGATAAAAGCCATTTTTTGTTAAGCTTAGTGGTAGTCTAGTTTAATTCAATATAGTGCTTATTTTGTAATCCTGCTGGAAATTAAACATGAGATGGAGGAAAAACTGTCCACTGTACTCACTTTGTAGATATACAATTAATCTTAATGAAACTTTGAACAGTCATAGGAGCTTTATTTGGTTAGTTATCTTTTTGATTTCTTTTGTACATTACAGGTTGTTTCTATTGGGTAGGATGGCCCTCCCAAAATATGCCCATTAAATCTCTACCACTTGATCATACCCTTTTTTATATGGATTTGCAACAATTGTTTTTATATGCATTTTTTGTTTTTTAATATGCACTCTTTAGAATATTGGATTTTATTTAGGAACATGGGCAATATAAGAATTAGATAAGGTGAATATTCAAAAGGAAGTTTTTGCTTGATCAAGGCCAAACTGAATTGGTTCACCATCATGGAATTACATATAGATGAATGTGAGTTCAATAATATCCACTATCAGAAGCAAAGGCATAAGAGAATCTTTATTCACAAAGATCATTCCAAAACACTGTTTTCATATTTGATTCGGATGACCATAAAAGGAGTAAGACTATAAGAGTCCAATGATGGTTGTTTTGTTCTGATGAAATAGACATCTCTATAAAATTTTGGGGTGGGGTAGGGGGAGTCTTGTATAGAGTTCACAAGCTCATTCTTCCAACAAGTGAGTATCATTCCCACCCCCTACTGAAATGAATTCAGCTACGAGTGTTTGCTCATACTTACCAATGAGATGATCCCACATCAAAGGGTGGTTCATATCATATTAGAAGGAAACTTAACTGTGAACAAGAAACAGAGACCTTTGTCAAGGTTTCTCAGTTTCTTGTTCATAGTTAAGTTTCCCTCTTGATCTGATGTGGACCACCTTTTAATGTGGGGATTACCTTATTGTCCAGTATGGAGAAACACTTGGACAGACGTATGAGTGAAAGTCATACAAGACACACACATGCAAAATTCCTGTACTTGAACAATATGGAAACTTCCATTTTTCAACTGTTTGGTTAAAGAGCTAAGGACTTACCCCAATAATATCAAGCTGCATTCAGTATGAGGACTACATTTTACTTAATCATTTGGCAAAGAGCATTATTTTTGAAGTGTGTAAAACTGATTAGTCTGGCTAGCAGAAGTGCTGCCTAATCCCTCTTCTGTTTGGAAATAGACCAATAATTACATTTTTGTCCCCTAATACAAGTTGTCCCTATTCACTCTCTGCCTTGCAAGTGAATCAGCCATAGTGTGTGGTTCTATATGTTTCCACGGCCTTGGCACCCTCAATTCTGTAGCCAGTTGTTTAGCTTGTCTTAGAGTGTGCCTGTGCTGCCATGTTCCCTTGGAGTTTGTTTTTTGTCATCCTATAACAGTCTTGGCTTCTACTTCCACGTTTATATTGACAGTCTGCATTTCAGCTCTAGTGGGATCTCCCTCTCCAAATAGGCCTGACTTTAGTGCTAAGCAGGAACCTAAGTGTCTTTGTTGGCTCCCTCAACACCGAAGGGTCCCAGGATTCCAAAGCTGCACCCATCAAAATCAAGTTTGATTGGGTTTATAGGTGGTGGCTTCCAATCCGTTAATTCTTGTGGCCTGGAAAATGAGGAGCGTGCCACACATTTCCATCCTCTCAAGATAGTCTTTGGAGAACGGTTAAAAAATCTCCAATGTCTTAACTCAATTTACTTCCTGACTCAAGATAGTCTCAATGATCTCCTTTTTTCATTGAAAGTTCTATTACCTTTTTCCTTCCATAAGTGACCAAAGTGTGGCTGTAGTACATCTTCAAAGAAAAATTCCCGCCTTTTCCTTGGATTGAAAAATATTGTTTTGAATGTCACCAGGAAGAGGTAATCCCAACTACTGGAAGGAAATGTGTAGGAGATTAGTAGATACAATGTTGCTTCTACCAAGGTGGGTTTTTTCCCACCTTAGTAGAAAATGTGTAACAAGGGGTGAATAGGGTTTCTTTTTTCTGGGCTCAATTGTAATTGTGATGGTTTTTTCCCACCTGTTGGGTGGACTTATTGGATGGGAGAGTTAAGAAAGTCTATCTCCCCTTTCATGTATTAAATCCTTAATTCTGTTAATGAAAAGCCTTTTGTTATTGATCCAGTGATTGGCTGATTGGCTTACTAAATCACTATAATTTTTTTTCAACTTTATATATCATTCAAGTGTACAAAGGACATTCAGTGATTGGATGATTGGCTTACTATTTTGATATAATTCATTTACTAAATCACTATAATTCAAAAGGAATAGAAAGAAGTACAACTGCAAAGGAAAGGTATCTATTCAAGTATCTTAATCTTCTATTATTTGATTTATATAGTTGTTTGCTATGGTTTTTTGAGCCTTAAATTTGCAACTATAACAATTCATTGAAAGTTTATTAACTAGTTCCACGTTTTTAGAAAATTATCCTGATTCCTTGCCCCCAATTCACCTTTGTCTTCACAAAATGGAATAATGTCATATGCAAACTGCAAATGGGTGATCACCACATTTTCTCTGCCCACTCTCCACTCCTTACCCAGTCTAGTTGTCAGTCCCAGTAAGGGGTGTACTAGAAACCTCAGCCACTAGAGTGGAAACAAAAGGAATTAATAGATTTCTTTCTTTAATACCCCTTTTTGATGGGAAGAGATCCTTCACAACTCAATTGGTTAAGAATAATGACCATTTTTTTTTTGATGAATGAATAAGTAGTTTTGTTAAAGAGAACAAAATCGAATACAAAGAAGTCCGATGACCAAATTAAATACATTCAAGAATCCATTATTTCCATCCAATCCCAAAAGAACACCTATCCATTGTTTCTTCATTAGAAAGGACCAGTCCACAAAATTATAGGTTTCTTCTAGGTCTAGATTTTAAATCCATCTTTACTTCCCTACCCTTAATTCATAAGCTTTTCTGGCTGGATTTTAGCATGTTTTTTTTTTAAACAGAAAAACTTACCATTGATCTTCTTCATTTTCTTTCCTTTTTAAAGATAATTAGTATTTTGGTAAATGAGTAAAAAAGATGATCACTGTGCTATAGAAATAAATAACATAATGCTATCTATCCTCAACAGAAAGGGAAAAAACAGAGAGAAAAAAGGCATAGATCTATTGCTACACAAAAATACCCATCCCACACTTGATCTGTCATAGTCAACTGAAACTGAGTTCTGCATGGGAATCTAATGAATTGGCAAGTAAATTGCAAATTGGTCTTTGATCTTATTGGGATAGTTTACAGTGCTCCATGGCCCACTACCGATTC
This sequence comes from Nelumbo lutea, assembly GCF_056320005.1. NCBI lineage: Eukaryota > Viridiplantae > Streptophyta > Magnoliopsida > Proteales > Nelumbonaceae > Nelumbo > Nelumbo lutea. The sequence goes on from NC_142691.1 coordinate 18,819,383, forward strand.
TTCTACTCCGTCTGAAGATATTTGCTGAGTCTCCCGAAATGGCCAAGGAAGGGGGATGTGGCTGTTTCCAATGAAGTCCTACTTTTGAGAAGAATCACTACTTTGAGCCCAGGTCTCCCGAAAGCAAGAATTATGCTAACACCCTAAGAGCACAGCATCTGGCTGCACATTGGATCTCCCATATTTTTATGTGTAACTCATTGGAATATGTCCCTGATGTGTCTGGATGCCGTGCTCTTGGCGTATTCACACGATTTTTTCTTTCAGGAGATCTTGTCTCTTCCAAATGATCACCTCTAGTATCGAGACAGCATGCTTCTCTGAAGTTCTTACTTGAACAGCAGTCATTGAGTTCAGGTCGGTGACTACATGGAGAAGAAGGCTGGAGGTTGAAGCTAAAAAGTACGTGTTTGAAGCTTGCAGAAACAAGGGACAGGAGTGCTTGAAGATCAGAGAAGAGAAGAAGACCATCATTTTTCTTTGCAGGGATGCAATGTTTTGGCTGAAAGGTTTCGTGGATGCAGTTACGTATAGCATGAAACAAGTCGGATGGAAAGGGCTGATGAATAGGGGAAGAAAAAAATATGTAGCGGAGCTGAGAAACAATAAATAGGGGTGGTTCGTAGAGTTTTGGGAAAAGTAACATGAAGTACATGTGTATTCCGGAAGGAAATAGGAAGACAAGGTGGAAGGGTTTTGCAGATAAGTTGCAAGAATATCTGGTAGTGATGGAGAGGGATGAGAAGGTTCAACAAAAATCCTTAACTGAGAAAGCAGAGGTGGGGGTGGGAGAGAGAGTTCAGATTGAAAAGGGAGAGCAGAAAACTCAGAAGGTAGTGGAGGAATACTTTGCGTGCTCTGTTAAATCAAGAAAAGTGGAGTTCGAAGTGGACAGGCAGGATTGGAGGAAAAAAATCATGTTGATAGCTGGGAGGAAGGTCGCGGATTGGCAGCTAGTTGCAGAGGAGATGAGGAATAAATTTAGCATCAGAGATCCCGTTCTTGTGATACCTTTTTTGTGAAAACAAAGACATTCTCGACACAGGGGGGGCGAAGATAGAACTCTCTGCTGTTGAAACGAAGGAAGGTCTGATAGTTGTTGAAGAATGGTGTATGTCTTGTAATGAGCGAGACATTTGTTGAAGATAGTTGTTGAAGAATGGTGAAGAATGGTGTATGCTTGTTTTGGTATCAAGCTCCTTGGCGTGCCATTCAACCTTTGGAACAAATCTTTCGTTGGAAAATTAGTCCACACGATGGGTGGTGCTATGGTCTTAGGGACCTGATGGCGATCAAGGTGAAAATTCGAGGGCTGAAGCTGGAGGAGGTTCCACAGGTGGTCACTTGCTTCTTGGAGGGTCTCTAGAGGAAGATCTGGGTCTTGACAGAAGCGTTGTGGAGAGAATGTTTGAAGGAGGGAGAAGAAGGTGACATGGATGAAGGTTGCTTACATGGCAAAGCCTTAGTGGGAGGGGACATGAAAGAACAGGGGGAACACTTTAGGGAAGGGGAAGAGTCGGATCTGGAAGGGGTTTCGGGAGATAGGCCATCGTCCCAAAAGAAGGCCGAGCTGTTTAAGGAAAATAATTCAAAAATTTTGAACTAAATAAGTTTATTTAGTGGGTGTGAATATGGAGGGAGAGATTAGGAAGAATGCAGATGTGCTTGGGTGTGAAGTTTCAGGTTGGCCTTTGAGTTATTTAGGTTTGCCCCTAGGTGGTAATCCCGAGAGAGGGAGTTTTTGGAACCTAGTGGTGGAGAGATTTGAAAAAAGACTTGTTCCTTGGAAAAAGAATTACCTCTCCCTTGGTGGAAGGACTACACTGATCAAGGCCACGCTAGCAAACTTACCCATTATTTCCTTTCAGTGTTCAAAATTCCAGTGAAGGTTTCTAGTAGGTTGGAGAGATTAATGACAGATTTCCTTTGGGAGCTGGGAGTGGAGAAGAGGGACCATAGAGTTAGCTGGAAAGTGGTGACCAGGAGTAAAGCTTGTGGAGGTTTGGGGCTTGGGAACGTTGGGAAAAGGAACTCGACCCTTTTGGGAAAGTGGTTGTGGAGGTTTCCTTTGGAGCAGGAGAAGCTATGGGCTAGAATAGTGGCAAGCAAACATGGGATGGAGCAGAATGGATGGGGTATGATTTGAATTCTAGCAATTCACCTTGGAAAGCCATTCATGATTTGCATCCAATCTTCTTCCCACTTGTCAGGTATGATTTGAATTCTAGCAATTGCATAAAATTTTGGGAACAAACTTGAGTGGGGAATGTTCCACTTAAGGACCAGTTTCCTTCTTTGTATGCTCTCTTTGACTTTAAAAATAAGCCAATTTCTTTTTTCATCACCCCTTCCTCCTCTAGTCTTGGGTTTGGGTGGAACCTGGGTTTGAGGAGGGCTGTGAGGGACTCTGACTTCCACAGTGTTTTGAGCCTCCTTGACCTTCTTGATAATGTTTTCTTTGACCCCTCTAAGGTGGACTCTAGAACTTGGACCTCGACCCCCACGAGCTCTTTTTCCTATGCTTCCTTCTTCAAAATCTTATATCAATCCACCAGTCCTGCAACCTCCCCTTTCCTGGTTAATGAGGTTTGGTGCAGACCAATTCCTCCTAGGGTTGGCAGTTTTGTTGAGAAGCCTATCTGGAAAGATTCAATACTGGTGGTTTGCTTAAAAAGAAGAGACCCAATACATGCTTGTCACCTCATTGGTGTGTTCTCTGCAAAGTGGATGGGGAGACTGGTTTTCACTTATTGGTGTCATGCCAATTTGCAAAGTCAAATTGAGAATGGGCTTTTTCTCTTTTTGGGCGCAGGTGGAACCCTCCATCAGATTTGCAGAGCCTATTTTCCCCTTCTTTTTTCAGGTGGCGCATGAAAAAAGGAAGGACTATGTGGAGAGGACTGAGGGCTGCAGTATGCTGGCCTTTATGGAAAGAAAGAAATCTTAGAATCTTCTCGGAAGAAGAGAGAGGGGCTGAAGAATTGAGGGCTGTGATCCATGTCAGGGCTGTACAGTGGCTGAAATCTTTAGAGCTATTCACAAACTACACAGTGGATGACATGTTGAGGAAGTGAGGTGAGATTGCAAACTGCGTGAAGTCCAAATCAGTTGTGAAGATGTCTTGGACACCTCACCTCCCCCCCCCCCCCCCCCCCACACACACACACCCCCCCCACCCCCACACCCACACACACACCCACCTGCTGGATTCCTAAAATTGAACTTTGATGGGAGCTGTAGGGGGAATCCTGGACAATCAGGGATTGGGGGTGTTTTTAGAGATGAGAACGGGGTCATTTCTGCTATGTTCTCAGGTCCAATTGGAGTGGGGGATTCTCTTAAGAGCTGAGATCTTGGCAGTTATTGGAAGGAGTTCAGAAAGCTAAGGAGATGGATGCCAGAAAACTCATAATTGAAGGGGACTCGGAGGTGGTGGTAGGGTGGCTGAGGAAAGACAACTGTGGATTGTGGAAATACAACAATGAGAGGAGAAAATTCAAGTGGCTGGTGTGGGAAATGGAAATCAGGACGAGTTGGGTTAAAAGAACAGCTAACTCTATAGCTGATGGGCTAGCTAAACAGGGGATAGAAAGGGATGTAATGTTTTGGGCTAAGTTGTAACTAAATTGCATCTTCTTTTCCTTTTCTTTCTTTGAGGACTTAAGTTGTTTTTGGAAGATAAGAGTGTTTGTCTTCCTTGCTGTAACTATTCTTGTGATATTTTAATAAAATTGCTGAAGTTGTTATTGATAAAAAAAAAGATCTTGTCTGTTCCACTTCTATGTTGATTTCTGTATTCCCAATGGGTCCAATGAAAGCCCATATGGTGTTTTTTCCCTGATTGATAAAAATACCACTAGTGCCAGTAAGACCAGGATTGCTAAGGTTGAATGCCATATTGCCATCAAATTGTAGTTTACTCTCCCTGGTTGCACTTCGATGCACCAAGCTCAATGAAATTAACCATTGACCATTATTGCTGAAAGTTGATGCATATCCAAACCATTTTATTTTCCCAAGTTGGGGTCCTGATGGGGAGGATAATTGAGGGGATCGAGTTTAGCATGGAAAGGCAAAATATCTCTTTTCTTCATTGTGTAGATGGTTCTATTATTTTTAGAGGTGTATTCTGATTTGCTTTGGAGCTACATTGTGTTCGAAGATTAATCTAGACAAAAGTGAGCTGCTGAACTTAGGTGACTTGGAAACAATCCTTGAGTTCTCTTTCTTCAAAGTTCTTGGGCTTCCTTGGTAAAAAGTACAGGTCTTAGGTGATACGAGGTTCAGTTGTGGAGCAGTCTGAGTGAAAAATTGGTATGTTGGAAGATAGTATACTTGCCAAAAGGTGGTAAGTTAACAGTTGTCAAAAGTACCTTGTCTGACTTTCTTTTTTACTGCCTGTCCTTTTTCTCAATTCTGACATCAGTGGTATACATTCTAGAGAACATAATGTGGGGCATTTTACATGATGGTCCAAAGAATTAGAGTATCACATAGCAGCATGGTGCCATGGACCCTAAATGTGCATGGAAAAAATTATGGTGCAGTGGGCCTTATGAACTTAGTTATAATGATAAATGAAGCATTACTTTGGTAATTTGTCATGGTACAGGCAAAAAGAGGAAAACCATGGAGAACATAACTGGATGATAATATGGAAGTAAAGTAATTTGCAATAAATGTGGAATAACGGTTCTTGATTGGTATGCAGCTAGTTTGGATTTGGAGTCCCTAGTGTTGACGTGTGTGGAAGGACATCGTGAAGATATGTAATGATTTCAGCAAGTTCATAGCCTATAAATCAGGTATAGGTATACATTCTGTTTTGCACTGATTGTGCAGGGACATGCCACTGTGGGATGATTTCTCTATCCTTTATGGGTCAAATAGTGTTGCACATTGAGTTTTGTGAGCTGGTCTAAGTATAGGTGGTATGGAACCTCTGTTGTCTTCAGCCATAAATTTGGGAGGCTGACTTACTGGTTCATTTTTTATTTAGCTTGGCTTTACAGTACCCCTACAAAAGGTAGGTTATATGTTTGGTGAGGACACAAAGATATGGAAATTAGATTCTTGTAGTATTTTGTGGATGTCATCTTTCTGTGACTTCGTTAGAAGCTCTGAGTTTACTTTCCTTTGGAAATAGATTTAGAAGGCTCATGGCCATCCAAAAAATTTTCTTCTTCCTTCATATCTTCAATAATATCTTGGTGATAAGCTACCTGATATATGGAGCAAAGGAGTTAAACAGTAATTATGTGCTGTGGAGAGTCTTGGAGGAATATGTCCCCTTTTTATTGCTGTTTATGACTTTATCAATTACCTTATCAAGTTTTTTCTCAAGCAGTTCTCTTACCATGTTTGGTCTGACTTCCTACTTTACTCATCCAGATTGAGTACTCCCTAAGTTTCCAGTGATGCCGATGTACTCGTGGCCAAGGCCAATCAGGGTTTAGTCACCATGGTATCATTCTGTGGAACTTTCTCCCATTTTCATTTATGGTTTAAAATGTAGTGAATTTTCGGAAATGTTGCTTGACATATATCGGTGTTGAGACCCATCGACACAAACTTTCACTTGAAATAGAAAATATAATATATTGGCCAATATTTCACCATTTCAGTAAATGTCAATCATATTGTTTAAAAAAAAAAAAGATCTCTTTAAATATGTTCCAATGGAAGTTTTCCTAAGTAACTGGAAGGAAATTGCTTCCTCAGCTCCGACTAAAGAGGCCTTAATTCAGGATTGGTGCCCCCCAACTAATGTGTTTATAAAATTGAATTTTGATGGGAGTAGTGGTGGAAACCCAGGGCAGTCAGGAATTGGTGGAGTTTTTAGGGATGAGGAAGGAAATATAATTGCTCTGTTCTCAGGTCCAAATGGGGTGGGCGATTCATTGAGAGCTGAGATTTTGGCGGCTGTGGAAGGGGTTAAGAGGGCAAAGGAACTGAACATTAGAAAATTGATTATTGAGGGAGACTCAAAGCTGGTGGTGGACTGGATAAAGAAGAAAAACAATGGTTTCTGGAATTACAGCAACGAAAGGAAGCAGTTCAAATGACTAACAGAAGACATTGAAGTCAAGGCATCTTGGGTCAGAAGAAGTGCCAAACTTCTTCGCTGATGGGCTAGCAAAGCAAGGGGCGAATAGAGCCTGTTTTTTCTGGGCTCAATTGTATTCTTTTATTTTCGTTTTTCTGGCTTTGGTTAGTTCCCTGAGGGTGGGATAAGAAAGTTTGTCCCCCCTCTGCATTGTACTTGTCTCTTCTAATAAAGTTAACTCGTTATTGATAAAAAAAATAATATTTCAAAATATTTCCAAGCATATGTCAACAACTTGGGCATATATTCAAAATACAGACATTTAATGTCAAACAAAAAGAGAACAAGAGAGATGTTAAAGGAGAAAAAGAAGAGGTTTTTAGCTTGTGTACCTGGAGCTGGAGGCATTACAACTTCAGGATCTAACCAAGCACAAGAGTGGTCTCTACCCTTGGTCATGCGCTGAAATACCCTTTTCTTGGAAGCAGGATGTTGGACTTCTGAAACTTTGAAGAAATTGCTAGAATTTTAATCTAATCTCGACTCAGGTATGCAATACTGACCCTATTTCCCTCTCACGGTGAATAACCTTGAAAATACAAGGGGAAAAAAGAAGAGGGAGAGAGAGGTGTGGACTGGAGGTCGAGGAGAAGAATGCACTTCGCCTTTGTCTTCTTCTAATTTTTTCTTGAAGGACTTCATTGAGTGCTGGCTTGCTGATCACTGCTTGGACAGGCGCACTCTGTGTCTCTTTGAGATTGTGGGAGGCTAGAGGGTTCAACGCTTCGAATGAATATTGAATTCTTAAGCCTTAGCTCTTAAGTTTGTTTAAACTTTAAAGACTTGCTGCAGTCCATGATAGTCTATGGAAGTCTATCCATCACCATACTGAGTCCTGAAATGTAGCTTTAAAACACCTTTATAAACATGTTACAATGCAAGAGGGTCTATTGTAATATTATAGACCTCATAATTGAAAACTTATAAATAGAATCTTTGTTTCACTCTTATTACATTACATGAAGGTCTATGGTAATATTGTAGACCCTAATTATAAAAGCCAGTAAAAATGAATAAATAATAAGAAAGTTATATCTGAAATAAAATTTAGAATATTCATTAGAAAACAAAAATAAAAACAAATGATTAAATTAATTACCTATTAGAATAAAATAAAATGCATAAATAAAGTATTTTTATAATAATAAAAACACTAAATGGTTTGTATGGTAATATTGTAGATTCTCATTATAAAAGCCAATAAAAATGGATAAATAATCAGAAAGTTTATATTAGAAATAAAATATTCACAAAAAATGATTAAACTAATTAATTATTAGAAGAAAAATAAAATGCATAAATGAAAACGTATTATAATAATACAATATTAAACGGTTTATATTATTCTATTCTAATTATTTATTAGAACCAAAAGAGATGCATACATGTAATATTATTTCATACTAATAAAATGTTAACATATTAAATGGTTGAAGTCATAGGACAACTTCGTTGTTTATCATTTTGTTCTTAATCTTAGTTTCTTGGCTTTGTGTGATGGCTCGTCTACAAAGGTGTATGTATTTATGTTTCTTTTGTCATTTCACAAAATAGTAATGCCTATTTCCTTTATTTGGGTAACTGCATACTCAGAAAGAAAACTTTTCCTTTGGAGTCAGTAATTGGGAAGATAAGTGACTGATGAGGTGCTCCTGGACTTTGGTGGGTTGAAATATGATCATTTTAAATGCTATTGTGAACATATTACCTTTGATTCTTCTTATAATGATAAGCCAGCATAAACTTGTGTTAGGTTACATGGTTTTCCCCTTTTCCTCAGTAATCACGCAATTTTTTTTTGCCTCTCATAACTCTGTTTATCAAATAAATAATACCAACAACCTCTTGGTGCTAGTGTTGAGACCCTTAACAATAGTATGGAGGAGAAGGTAGAGGTTCACCATAATGAACCAATGAGATGCTGGAGCTGATAAGTGACAAGATGAGGAAAATTGTCTTAGATAATGTGTGCTGGAGTATGTGGAATATGTTTAAACCTTTTTCTGGACCAGTGGGTGTTGGTGATTCTACAAGGGCTGAGTAACCAGCAGCAGTACAAGGCACACAACTGGCCAGTCAACTTTGAGTGGAAAACTTGATAGTTGAGGGGGACTCCAAGGTAGTAGTGGGCTGGCGGACAAATCCAGAAACAGTTGATTACAGGGATCTGTTAAAGAAGGTTAACTGGCTGACAAGAAATATGAGAGTTAGGGTTCAGTGGGTTAGTAGATTGGCAAATGCCATGGCTGATTCTTTGGCTAAACAAAGGGTATCAAGGGGAGACCTGTTTTGGGCTACCTTGTAATTGTAATTCAGGCTTGTGTGTGTTTATTTGCATATGGTTCAGTCCTAGGGGGAAGTAACACTTCGTGCCTCCTCCTAGGCTGACTGCACACTCTTTGTTTGATTAATAAAATTGCATTCATTTATCCAAAAAAAAAGGAAAAGAAAAGCATTGGAGGTTGCTGATTAATGGAGCGGGATTGACAGTATCACAGAGCCCAGGTTGTTGGGATAAAGCATAATTTGGTTGAGCTGAGAATTGGAGACACGAACCCTTGCATATGGTGATTGGATAAGACTTGTGTGGCTAGTGAACATAATTGTTCGACATTGAATTTCTTTGATCACTAATTTTGTTATCAGTTTTATAATTTCTTGTTACCATAGATGCTATCAAGAAAGGAAAAAGAAGATCGTTTTCTATGGTGTTGCAAATAGAATGATGGGGACTATTCTGCATGCTGCATGCATAACATTAGTTGGTTTTGTTGCAGGGTTTATTGCAAAGCGAGGTTGAAGGTGCTGATAATGAAAAAGTTGGCTTTTATGGCAGATGTATGATTCATGCAGCACAGCATCTCTGTGATTCTGACATTCATCTTGCTGACACTAAAACTGATAGTGCAGAAAAGAATGAAGCAACCTGTGCACGCACAGAGGTACTTTTTTTCCTTGATGTTGATGTGGTCTTTCTTAGTACCTCCGCATACTAGCTAATTAGATATTCTCTTCTGTTGTCTGATTATGTAACTTTTCAACTAGGGTTACAAGGGTCGCAAAAGGGATGGCTTCAGACATAATCTTCCTGGGAAATCCAATAAAAATGGTGGATGCCTTGTTCCCCAAGAACAGATAAATGCATGGCTTCACATCAATGGGCAGAAGTCATGTACACGAGGATTTCTAAAGCCACTGCCTTCTGATGTTGAATATGATTGTCGGGTATTGTGAAATTGCTCAGTAATTATTTTTAATTGAGTTATTTGTGAAAAGTTTCTTGCATAGATATTCAAAGTTAGCAGTTGGTATTTATGTCTGAACACTGATATGATGATCATTTGAATTGAGTCCATAGTGAGTGACATAGGACATTTGGCTTCAGTCTTTGTCTGTAATATAAAAAGGAAGCTTGGATATGCTAGGATAGGGAATTACTACCTCTGTTTTTCAAATAAAGAGTGCATCTTTGGCTATTTGGTGTACCCTTTTTTGTGCAGCTCCACACCTGTACACCATTGATTGAGAAAAAAAAAACTTTTAAAGAAATCCTCCACTGTCTTATTTTATTTCTATTTTGTTTTCCGTTACCCAATCATGTGCCATCGCAAATGCTTAAAGCAAGTAATGTACATATAACAAAATAAAAGAACTGATGATATTATTATTAAAAAATCAGACATAAGAAGCAAAGAAGTAAAGCTTCAAAATAACTTTGTGGTTGACTGAGTCTACTAGTTGTTAGTTGGCTAGTCTACCTGGTTTATGCTTAGTTATTCCTAGTGACTTCATCATGAGTATCAGCTAACTAAGTAGGTGTTTGGCATCGGTGCTGGGAACATCGCACCGTTTTCTGAGAAAAACGGTGCTGGGCATGTGGAGTTGTCTTTTGGAACCAGTGCTGCCGCATAGGCATTTTTTGAGAAAACAGCACTGGTTTTGTTTGGTACCAGTGCTGCCAGCAACGTTTTCAACATTGATCTATACTATCCAATGTCCAAGATGATGCCACATTGATGCCACGTCATTGCATCATTGGCAGCAATGCACCATTTTTCCAAAAAACATTGAATTTGGTTTGCTCCATACTACACTTTCCCGATTTCCAAGGCATGGTCTGGAGCAACATTTTTTTTTTTTTGGAAAAACGATACCAAACAACAAAAGGGTGTTGTTTGAAGCACCGTTTTTTCTGATGTGGTGCCTATGTGGCGCTGTTTTCTCAGAAAACGACATTGATGCCAAACGTTGCCTAAGTAGTCATGCAGTTGTGTTGTCCTCAACTGGCTACATGGTTAAGTAAACTAAAATGTTGTCTTGAGTCTAGGCCGCTATGACCTGCAAGAGGGGTATCTGCATGTATATCATGTATAGAGGTTTTGGAGCCACATGAATGGGTCCCACCCTATGGGATTCCCTAGGCCAAAATGAACATAGGCTCATGGTTTTTATCCATCTGAGATGCATTTCACTTTTGTGTTTCATAGAATATTTTTTCAATGCCCAAATGGCTAAGTTTGGCTACATGAACCTTCTATTATTACCAGATGGTCATATTTATAACTGGTAGTGATTGATGTCTTGGATAGAGCTATCAGATGTTGGGCCCTATCTCTTTATGCCAACACATTATATGATAAAGCAAGGATTAGAAGAAATCCATTCAGTCATAAGAACTGTTCCTATTACATAAAACATAGTGGTTGGTTTGCTTTTTTGTTGATCAATAACTGTCAATTCATAAGAACTGTTCCTATGCATCTTCATTTTTCTTAATACAAAAAATTTTTATTAAAAATAAAGAAAATTGAGATTTTTCTTCCTCTTCTTCCTCCTCATCCCCCCTCCTCTTAAGGAGGCTTACACATCTTACGTTTTGAAATACGCCTCACACCTCTAGGTAGTGGAATGCCTTGCGTCATGCCTTTGCATTTTAAAACATTACTTCTTACTTCTACACCCACCTCCCACCCACCCTATGATCCCTATTCTCATCCCTTGGATCCCAAAGAAAGTCTCTCAATAGTTTTTGCAATTTGCAAGCCACCTCTGTTAGGATCTTGAAAACCGACAAGTAATAAATATGCAAGTTAGCTAAAGTAGACCTAATTTGGGTTATTCTTCCTCCAAGAGATAAGTAGGTTTTCTTCCATGAAGCAAGTTTCTTTTCAAATCTCTCCACAATTGGAATCCAAAAACTACCTCTCTGTGGATTGTCTCCTAGTGGCAGACCTAAGTAGTTTAGCAGCCAATTAGATACTGAACATTCCAAAATATCTACAACTTCTAATATTTCCCCTTCCTCCATATTGGCTCCCACAATACAACTTTTCTCAAAAATCTCTTTTAGGTTTGGCATTTGTTCAAAAAGTTGTATTGCAAGTTTCAAATTCTTGATCCAGTTCAAATCCTCTCTTTCATAGGAAAGGATCGTATCTTCTGCAAACTGCAAGTGAGTGAGTGGAATGTTCTCCTCCCTACCTATTCTCTAACTCCTTACTAAGCTTCTAGACAATGCTCTAGAGATCAAATTCCCCTGAACTTTTGCAACTAGGGTAAACAAGAAAGGAGATGGGGGTCACCTTGTCTTATTTCCCTTAATGCCAGGAAGAAATCTACCATTGTCCCATTTACCAAGATAGAGTAATGGCAAGTCCTAACACACCCCAACACTCAATTGCATCATCTATCTCCAAAACCAAAACTACTCATCACCTCCAAGGAGGACCAATCTACCATATCATAAGCTTTTTCTAGATCCAATTTGCACACCACTCTCTTTTTCCTTGATGTCTTCAAATCCTCCACATTCTCATTTGCTATTAGGATTTGATCTGCTATCTACCTTCCCCTCACGAAAGCTCCTTGGTTATGAGCTATTAAGGTTGGGGCAATAACTTATATAACTAGGCAGGGTAAAAATATTGTGAAATGTGAAGTCTACCAATTAATAGTTGTGATGATAGTAGGTGCAATAACTTATTTATCAAAAAAAAGAAAGTCATAAATTGCTTAACAACCTGCTGAAGCCTTTGAATATTTTGTTGACCTAATGAAGGTTCTAAATATTGATACAGACTGATACACTGGATGGGGTGTTGGTCTGTATTGTTGAGCGCTTTATTTTATTTTTTTTTTTCGTTTTTTTTCAGACCTGTTCAGGGGGGACAGTGCTTATAGTAGTGTATCGGTGGGTCACCTATGTATTTTCTGATACAAGCTGATATGTTGCGAAATTTTGATCCTTGGACCTAATTGTGTAAAGGGGAAAAAAAAAACAATGCCAAGCCATTGGTACATAATGCAACATGCCTTCTTAAGCCTGCTAGGATACCTTGACTTCTAACGGCAATGCCTCCGTAGTCTTTTTAGCAAGCAAAAATATATAGAGGATCTCTAGGAGAGTCCCTTGTACTAGATTCTCAGTTGTCATTATCTACACATCTCCTTTTACTCTAAATATCATGGAGCATGCCCAACATTTGTTTTCATGATAATCAGATCAAATGTATTTGTTAAAAATGAAATAGAAAGATGATAATGACTACATATTTCCAAGCTGATTCAGTATCCTTGATAGAGTGGCTGGATTGATAAACTGTCTAGGAGCAATTTTTTTCTGAAGGATGAAAACAAATTTCATTAAACTCAAAAAAGGGAGTACATCTCAAAACCAATGGATGTCAAGTTGACAAACAGATACACACTAGAAATCAAACTTAAAATGAATTATTATTACAAGGCTGTAAATCAAGGGTGCTCCAAAATCTCTCCAACAAATTGGCTTTGTATACTTGATCAAAGTCTTGAAGTCTAAGAACCCAGTCTGAAATCAGGTTGCTCACTGCTGCTACCAAATGTTCAATACTTTTTGACTTATTCTCAAAAACCCTTCTGTTACTCTTTCCATATAGACCAGCATACTGCAAATGGAACACAGCTCCAAATAATTCTAGCTTTCTTGCTTCTTCTGAGTTTTGGCCATTTGGAGAAGATTTCTGCAGGAAACATTGGTTGGAAGACACTCTCTCCAAACAAAAAGGAGAAGAACATCCAATTGAAGTTTGCTACACTGCATGAGAAGAACAAGTGAAGTACTGTTTCTTCCTCCTGTTTACACCGTCTAGGAGCATACCCATTTTAGCTTTTACCAAAATTTCCATTTAGTGTGGTGATAAAATCTATTAGCCTAAAGAAAGAAAGCATGACGATCTTATATCCATAAACCCAGTTGTTACCATATGAGTTCTCTTTTATTGCATGAAATTCTGTTTATTGAGTGACAGTCAAAATATAACCAGTAATCTGGGTGAAAGATACTCATGAGCACTGCTATTCTATTTTTGAACTTTCTGATTTTGGTTACCAAGTTAGACTACATTTCAAAATTTTATCGTTGCTATTTGGTATCCAGTTGGTGTTGTCATTGCAAGTTTGTAACAATATTATTTTCATATTTTACTTTATTAAGCAGAAAGAATATGCTCGCTACAAACAGGCAAAGGGATGGAAGCATTTGGTAGTATACAAATCTGGGATACATGCTCTTGGTCTTTACACATCTAGGTTCATTGCCCGTGGTGCAATGGTAATTACTCTCCACAGTATATATATATATATATATATATATTTTTGATAAATACCACAGTATATATTTTTCATGAACACTTCCCTCTGTCTTTAAAGAAATTGTAACTTATTGTTGTTAGGATTTGGAACATGTAATTTATTTATGTTCTTTTTAGGTTGTTGAGTATGTTGGCGAGATTGTTGGGCTCCGTGTGGCTGATAAAAGAGAAGTTGAGTATCAGTCAGGGAGGAGACTTCAGTACAAGAGTGCTTGCTATTTCTTTAGGATTGATAAAGAGCATATTATTGATGCCACCCGGAAAGGAGGGATTGCTCGATTTGTCAACCACTCATGCCTTGTAATCCTCTTTACTGTGGTGCACTTGTTTCTGTTTGTAAATCTCTAAGAATATATTAATTTACCAGATTATTGACTTGTTTGAGCACCAAAGGATCTCTTGAACAATCCTCTTGACACATGTTTATTGAAGCTTAATTTTGAAGTGAAAAAAAGAACCCCCTCAAATTGTTGAGAATACTTTTTACATGGGTTCTTCGAAACCCTGAATAAATTGCAGACAGGCATGTGCAAATATGGATCCTTGCATTGTACTTTGTTTTTGTTTTTTGAAGAGGTAAGGTACTTTATTGTTATATAAAATAAAATGGTTACATGAACACCCATGTACATGTTAGTGACAAATAAATTTCAGAATAGAAAAAATGAAAAGAGACCATAGGAAACTGCCCTGATGTATTAGTTGTAAAGGTGCTAAGTCAAGGCCCGCCTATGCAATGGTTTTTGATACTAAAAATCTGTTTCATTTTAGCTTGGTTCCCTATTTTTAATAAATTATCTTGTATGTTACAAGGTAAAATTCATTGAAATTGATCTAACATGAAAGAATCAAACGTTACAAATAGAATTGAAAAAACATTACATGGCCTATAAAAAACTAGGGGATAGATCTCTATTTTATTAATGCAAGTGGAAATACAAAAAGAATGTGCATGTGTCCTAAATCAAAGGATAGAAGAAAGTGGCAAAGTGCCAACCAACTGGTTGGTAAGGTCTCCTGCTGGTCGTAGTGGAGACTTGGGATGGAATCCCACCTGCACCTGGGTTGGTGGGGGTTGTGGGTTGGGGGGATGGGCCACCCCCCATTGTGTATCTCTTCATAAGATATCAAAAAGGATAGAAGAAAACAGACACATGAAAGGACAGGAATTGTGTGGACCGTTTGGGATGTTGAACAGAAAATTTGTGGACCGTTTGGGATGGGCTACCCCCCTTGTTATTTTTGAATGCAACCGAGATGTTGAACAAAAAATATGAGAAAGAAAGAAGAGTAGCCACAGAGGATTTAAAAAAAGAACAAAAGAAGTTCAGCAATTGTGTGGACCGTTTGGGAGGAAAGGAACTATCTTTGAGGACAAAGAAAGAAACAAGGAAGTAATCTTGAAAACTGTTACAGTTAGAGTTGCTCATTGGGTGAAAACTTTGAAGCTATTCTCAGATTTCTCGGTGGAAGACTTTTTTTGAAGCTGGGGTTTGGTTGTCCTTTCTTCATCTAGGAATCAAAAGGTCCTATTGGTTTGGTCTCCCCCAAGTGGGGGATGGGTGAAACATTACTTCAACGGAAATAGTTTTGGCAATCCAGGTCCCTATAAAATTGGAGGAGTGATTAGAGATGGGAATAGGAACATTTGTGGCTTGTTTTCAGGGCCTATTGAGTAGGGTGATTCTGTGAGATCTGAATCCATGGCGTCTATTGTTGGGATGCAAAAAGCCAAGGAAATGGGAATCACAAGGCTGATAGTAGAAGGGGACTCAAAAGTAGTCATTGTCTGGCTGAAAAAAGAAGGGGTATTATGGCACTTCAGAAATGAATTCAGGTGGTTCAAGATGCGATCAAGACATGCAAATAAAGTTAAGATGGTGGAATTAGCCTAACAAGGTTTGGCGGATGAATTAGCCTAACAAGGACTGAAAAGATATCATTTGTTTTGGGCTCAATGTTAATTAGGTGGTGGAACTCTTTGTTGTAATGGGTGTTATTTCTAACAACTTGTTGTACTCGTCTCATTTTAAGTTCTAATAAGATTCTTTGAGTTACTGATAAAAGAACAAAAGAAGAGGCCAGACCATCTTATGGCTCTCTAGGCTGAATTTGAGGATTATGATGGCCTTCTGCACCCCTTTATTTTATATAATATGATGCAGTTTAGTTGCACTGCACCTACAATTATTACACCTCTCATATGGAAACACCAAGGCAAAGCACTATCCACTTGGCAATCTCAAAAAACGCCCTATCGCCTAGGTACCTACCTAGGCATTGCTTTGAGAATGCATGATATGTGACTGTAAAATCTTGAGAATGGATAATAGATTTATAACACCTGATGAATTTAGTATAATTATTTTTGATTGGCAACCATAAAGGGTATGTGAAAATAGACAAAAAAAATATGGGGGAAAGAAGGAAGAAAAACAACAAAATTAAGATGAGAGGGAACCGACCTGGGAAAACACATAATTGATGATACTTCTGATTGCTTGTAGAAAGATAGGAAACCATCCAGGGAAATCCTACAGCCACAAAAAGTATCCTCGTTAAAATACAAATGACCAAGAAAAAATGTGACACACAATGCACCCACAACCAATAAGAAAAGGGAACTGATTCTCACTATAAAGCCTTGACAACGCCTATCTAGAAAAAAGAAGAAATTCTATCCCTTGGGAGCAACAAACTATATGGTGCAATCAAGGAGTTGCCTTAACACCCACTCTGCTACCCATTCCTGGGATATTTTCCACTTTTCCCTCCCTTCTCCCTATTGAGCTATGCATTTTCTCTTTTCTTTCTAAATCTCTCTCTCTCTCTCTCTCTCTCTCATTCTAATGCCCGCAGAATATCCCATCCAATTGTATTTATTTAATTTAATATAATGGATTTGATCTATATCATTACATTTATTTTGTTCTCCATTCTGTGAATTATTGCATTGTTTAAATACAATGATGTGATGTTAAGAAGTAACTATTTATTAATGCACTAGTAATTTCATTGAATCTTTTTATTTTTTTTCTTTTGGTTGCCAATTCTGACAACTGATACCCCCCCCATCCAGTTAATTTTTTTTACTCCTCTATCCATGTAACATATTTACTACTACACAAATGCATGTTTTGAATGCTTGAACAGATCTTAAATTGGTTGGATGTTCCAGAGTTTCACTTTTTTATTTTTTATTTTTATCAATACTTATTTATGCGACTGTTATGCACTTTATTCTAACCGTTTCCTTGCCTATTTGTTATGACCAGCCAAATTGCGTTGCCAAGGTAATTTCGGTGCGCAATGAAAAGAAGGTAACTTACTGAACTAATGCAATGTTTTTTTTTTATTTTTTTTATTGGCAAAGTTATTTTTGGCGAATTACATTATTTTATTTTGATTGTGTTGAAGATGGTAGGCTGGCAAAAGTACTGTTTCTTGTTTTCAGGGTTATATATGCTAACCTTACCAGTAAGTGGATTGGCTTTCAATGGACATTTTCTCAACCCAAACCAGTACCAGTTTGTAAGCTGCCCCCAGCATTTTCTGGCATTTGGCCAATGCCACTCCTTTCAATAAATGGGCCAGGTTGCTTCTCCACTGGTTCAAAATTGACCTTAACCAACTCCTAATTTCCCTGTTATTTCTACAAGCGCTGTTTAGTAGTGACAAATTTGCTTAGATCAAAACCTGCAACCTTGGCTTTACTCGGTGTGATACCCCACCTAACCTGTCTGGTCCAAGTGTGAGATTTCCAGATGAGAGATGACGTGATGCCCTGCCTCTAGTATTTTTTAAAATCATCATTTTCTTATGTTGCCTCTGTTTCTTGCCTTGAGAGTAAATTGTTGGAATTTGCCTTGGGGGATCTGGTGAAGACAATGAAGGTGGTTTGCAAATTGAGGTTTTTTCTGTCACAGGGTTCCAAATGTTGGAAAACCTTTGTGAATGCATGTCCAGTCCTGTCTCTAATTAAACAATTGAATGATTTCAAGTTTTGTAAAGAACGAACCATTGAAATTGCGTCATCTTAAATAGGTTCCTTACCCGACAGAAGTCTATCATAATTGCAGTGAAGATCTTTTTATTGAAGGTTTGTCAAATAACTGCAAGCATCGCATTAGAGCATTTACACATTTTGTGGATTCCCACTTGATTTAATTGGTCCCACAGAAGAGACATAGGTTAAAATCGCTGTTATGTTTTATTCTTGAGCTTATCTGATGTACTGTCTCAGGGTACAGGGGGCCTGTGATCTAGCGTCTAAATGATGAATTTAGATATTCTTTACTGTGTGCTGGACAAGATTTTAAATTATAGTAAAAGTGGAAGCTTAGTTCTCTCTTTGTGTGATTTTGCAGGTGGTTTTCTTTGCAGAACGGGATATAAACCCAGGAGAAGAGATAACATATGATTACCATTTCAACCATGAGGATGAAGGAAAGAAAATTCCATGCTTTTGCAATTCGAAAAATTGTAGGCGTTATTTGAACTAGTGGAATTGCTGCGGGTTGAAAAAACTCTCTTCGTGTAGTTGATTCAATTTTGTAGCCCTTTTGCTGACTTTGGAACAAACATCATTATCGATCAATCTCTGGGTTGTCAATTTTTTTTGGCATTCACGAGCATATGTTTTCATTTAAATTACCAAGCCATTACCCTTTTTGATTGTTGATGTACAAAGTGGTGGGCTTTCTTTGATGAATTTTACCTTGAAGTTCCATTTCCATAATTCAATGCTGCCAGATATACTGGTTCCGACTATCCAAGGAGCGCTGCAGACATTGAAGGTCGAATTTAAGTATCCCCCCTTTCTCTAAAACTTCATCGGCCTCCCCTGTTTTTTGACCTCTCCTGAGTTCATACATTCACTTGCTACTTAACACCTTGATTCTTGTAAGAGTCCTTCAAGCGGGACCAGTAGTATCCAAATCGACTTCTAGAACATTCAAGAACCACAAATCACCCATTGGAGATCTCTTCACTTTAATTTTTTGGTAAGGGAGCTCTTCACTGCAATAGTGTGTGGTTTCTTCATCAGCTTTTTTCAGGCGTCCATTACTTTGGTAAAGGTTTTGGTGCTGGTTATCAACTGATGCAACCCTCCTTTATCCGGGTTTGGGACTGGTGGAATTATTGGGGTATAATTGTATACTGTCATATCGCATTTTTCATTCATGAGATGGTCCCGGAACAGAGATCAGTGAACATTTCTGCAAGGGTCCGTCTATGATACTGAGAAACTGAAACAATCAACTGGTATTCTTTCATCTATAAAAGAAAAAAAATCAACCGGTAAATAAGACAATGACCATTGCAAACAAATAGAGTCCAGCTTCAATTTATTGGGTGCAATATACACAGTTAAAACATGGGAGATTTTGCAGTGACAGGTGAAATTCAACTTTGTACTAATGATAATTGGCATGGGGTTGCCACTTGCCATCAATTTGGAGCAATTAATACAACACTGAACCAGTGTCTCTATGGCATTAGCAGCATTTTATTGGATAGAAAATAGAATAGTTAACAATTACTTTGTTGCCTGAAATTTCATGCTAGAACCATAAGCATGGTAGTGAAATCAACGAATACTCATTCGAGTGATTATGAATGGTCGACATCAACTCGTCATTTTTCTTCTCTTCCTGCTAAGGAGATTCTAGAGGGACCTATAGCTTACTTTGTTTTTAGCTATTGCAGCATGATGGGGACACTATTCTTTTATTCAAGTAAAATCAAGGATCACAAAAATCAAAAGGTTACAGAACAAACGCCAAAAGACATTTATGGTATCAGATGTTCAAAAGGAAAACATACAAAGAAAAACATCAAGATTAGACATAGATTTGCTTATGGTATCAGATGTTCAAAATTTTCTGACTTCCTGCTCATCACCTGGATGTGGGTGGCAGTTCAAATGCCAAAAGACATTTATATACTTTACAAAGGTATGCCTCATATCAGCATGAATGTGGTTTGCATACACTTTTGCCATCAACCAGGGCAACTCTATATCCAGTAGGTTCACAAACTTTTCTTCTTACCTATGCTCCCCAGTTAGGAATGTTTTCCGTTGCTTCATTAATCATTTTCACCAAAGTTACCTGTCACAGAATTAGTGCTGCTTAAGATTGGTGCCGATAATTTATACAGTAAACTAAAGTGACTGTTAGGTATAAGCAAAGGGGGGTTGACTGGAAATATAGCAATTTGCAAACTGCAAGGGATCAGACAGCATTGACAGGGTCCAAACTAGCTGCCTATGCAAATAGTGATCCTATCAATCATAATTATCACTTCCCTGAATCTTCCTATTCCTTGACTGTTCAAAATAGTAGTGTTAAGTGACTGATCAACTAGAAAGGGTAATGAAACTCTTTGGTGGGTTCTGTCCTGTCATATTTTGGGTTCCACCATCACATATATGGTAACTCGGAGCTAAATTTGTTTTATTGATCCTGGAAGTCCTGGACCAAATTTAGACAATTGAGCTGTCTATAAATGACACAAAGTGTTTGCAGCTTCACAAAGCAGGGGGCAGGGATGTCATATGCAATAAGGAAACTTTTACTATCTATATTATTTTCTTGGCCTACTCCAGATATACAGAAAAACTAAAACTAAGGTAAGTAAATAAATAAATAAATGAAGGCAAACATACCACACTCTCTGGGACACCAGCAGGAGGTAAAGGAAGGTTTCTTGGAGGCCAGGTGTGGTCATATGATCTTTTGTCAAACCTCCATTCTCCAAACTTTCCATACATGAGTTTACCCTGCAAAAAACAAAACAGAAGCATGTGGTGTCATCATGCTAAGGGTTTGTTCTCTAGATCTAAATATATATCATGGGAACTTTGTGACTAGAAAGTATAAGAATTTGGTGGTAGTAAGATACCTTCATATCATAGTCACATCCATAAGTATAATGGATTATGAACTTCTTGCCTATTTCTGTGTCCCAGGGAGGCTTTTATACCACCCAAAAATGATAAAAAGAAAAGAGAGAAATACTGGTCAGTTATAAAGCTGGATACTAGAAAGCAGACAGAAAGATTGTACAAGCATGTTCTATGTAAAACTAACTAGGCTTCAAATCTTGATAGCTGCCTTTAGAATTGATGTCTAAGGGCAGCCACAAGTATATAAACTAACTAGGCTTCAAGTATCTAAACTTCCTTTCATACGTAAAACTAACTAGGCTTCAAATATCTAAACTTACTTTTTTATGTAAAACTAACTGGGCTTCAAGTATCTAAACTTTCTTTTCTCATTGATATAACCCCACCATCCCCACCCCTATTGTGGCTGCCTTTAGACATAAATTGTTCCCTAGAACTTTAATCTAAAGCATAAAAGGGTTTTTATCTGGAGCAGATTCAGATCTAGATATGACATGTAGTTACCAGGTCTGGATCTAGATCCAACTTGGATCCTACGCAGAAGATCCATAGATGGCCTACTTCAAGTTGTGGAATGTATCTAGAACAGCTCCTAAAGGGATTTCTGTATGTGGCTGATCCAATATCTAATCCAGATTAAATTTTGATCCATGTGAAAAATCAGATTCACCATTCAAATATGGGCAGTTTAACCGATAAA
The DNA here is from genome assembly GCF_056320005.1 of Nelumbo lutea. Lineage (NCBI taxonomy): Eukaryota > Viridiplantae > Streptophyta > Magnoliopsida > Proteales > Nelumbonaceae > Nelumbo > Nelumbo lutea. Next base: position 18,840,727 of record NC_142691.1, read on the forward strand.
ATATGGGACATTTAAAGGGGTCCAGAGGATTTGGTCTTGAGCACTCCATTAGCCCATACAGAGCAAGTCCAAGGATGGAATATGACATCAAATATGTTTAAAGAAGTAAGAATATATTAACTTCTCATATGCTGGCATGAACAACTCCCATTAAAAATCATTGTCATCATCAATCAGCAATTATACCGGAGTGAGAAAAATGAAGGAGAAATAGAAAAATCAGCAGAAAAAAAGCTCATAATACCTGAATCATGAAGTCCTTGTACAAGATGTTACCCACACCATGCAAAGCTGATGCAACAGCATAAGCATACCTGAATATTGATAATATGAAAATGTGGAGATAAATCAAGTCAAGAAAGTAAAGAACACAAAATTAGGTATGATTTCTGTGAGTTCATTACATCTCAAGCACCCAACCAAATGCTTTATCTGCTTCAGGGTCCTTCTTCATTGCCAAGGAAACATTCATCCAGGTTGGAGCAATCTTCATAAGAGATGCCTACCAGCATGGGATACAAAGATCAATTAAAGTTAAAGCAACATAACTTGTCTTGTAGATGGGAACTTTACCAAAAAATAGTCTTGAAAATGAGACATGTAGAAGAGTTACATACCTTACCAACAATGACTGGAGAATTCCCTATTGGGTCGATGTTGGTGATTGGCCCCTTGTTTACAGGGAAAAACTTGCGGAGAACTGTCTCATACTTTTTGGGCTCAATATAGAAGAAAGGGAATGCAGCTCCAAGACCATCCCTTGATAGGTTAGGTATGGGTTTGACAATAATATGGTCTGGTTCTGCCATCAGTATATAACTGCATTAACACAAGAAAAGATATCCATAATTTTTACAACTCACCATTTAACAAGAAATACAAAATGGTTAGGTACATGTCTTCCACAGTTCCACTAAGAAAAAGAGGGATCGATGTTTCATACTCTTCTTTTATGTTTGCTTGCTGAAGCCACTGTACGAATGCCCAAGGTCTATTTAGAACAATGTATCCCTGAAAGTGCCAATAATATGATGAAATACATGACTCATGAAGAGTCTTTTATATTCTTAGTATACACTAAAAAGCATACCAATATTACATAAATAGTAAAACTAACACCAATAAAAGTGATCAACAAAAAAACAAAAGGCTACCCTGAATAATAGGTTCTGCCACTGGGGTTAATAAGATAGGAATTGCTAATTTGTTCTTTATGCACATCAACTGAAAGTTAAATCTTCTCTCCAAGTTATCTGGCTACTATATGGTTGAACTCATTTTGAAAGTACTAGAGAGTTCAATGGAAGGGTTATGATCTCATAATGGAACTATGTTTCTAATACACACGGAGAAAGTGTACCTCTTCATCATCCAAGCCTTATCCCAACTATATGGAGGTACAATGGAAGTTTACCTCTTGCTGATGATAAATAGTTGGCATAGGCAGAGGTTTTCTAAATCTTTAACTTGTTTTGTGTTTGAAAAGCCATATTGAATTCTTATTTAACTTTTAAATTTTTTATTGTTCCTGGGATCGATTCCCTGTGGTCTGCAGGAAATGTTTTACAAGTCCTTAAGACTCACATTTTGTATTCCATGTATAGACTAAAACAATACAGGCATCAATGTCCTGATTCACAATAATACAAGAACATAGTAAGTGATGGGGGGAGACAACTATGATATAACTAACTACAACACATAGCAATTTACTAATTGCTTCCAAATAAGAAATTTGTAATTCTAAACACAGGAAGAAGACATGAACAGGAAAAGCGATTACAGAAACTTCAAACATCCTTCAGAAAAGAGAGAAGTCCAACACCGCCAAATTGCACAAGAAGGGAATGAAAAGGGGATATCAGAAGTTTAGAAATACCCATAATTCCCAATAGAAATAAAACCCAGAACCTGAAATTCTCAATAATTCCTACTTTATTCCATGAAGCCATTAGTACCAGCAGAAAAAAGAAAAACAAGTAAATCTTTAAAAGCTACACCATAATACTCAAAATTCAGTAATTAACACAAAGCTTCAAGGAATTCATATAAGAACAAAACATACTTTACAAAAACAACAGAACCCGATGGTTACCTGATCCATTCCAGCTGGAAGGGGCTGAGCAATAAAAGTGGGAATCTCATCCATGAACTTATCAGGCTTCCCAGAATGCAAAATCCTGGTAAACCCACCCATTTCAGAATTGGGTCCGTTCTTGAACTTCTTGAACCAGTAGTACATAATCCTACACTGCCATGTGTTGTACACCGAATCCGAGGCCGTGACCGCCGTGTGAAACAGCCTCTTCTTCGAATGGGTCTGTGATCGATCCGCGGGCATCTTGATGATGGGATCCACTGAGAAGATACGAGGAGACCCTGACGAGAATGCGCCTCCAGGGCCCGGGAAGTCCTGCTTGAGAGGAGCATTTGCAGAGATGATAACGTTGTATGTAATCAGAGCTACTGAGAAGGTTATGATGAGGGTGTAGAAGAAATTCTCACAACCCATCTCTCTCTTCCTTTCTACTTCAACCAGAGAAGAAAGGTTGTAGTAGAGAGATAGAGATTACAGAGAAAAGAAAAATTTTCTTTTTCTTCTCCTTGAGTTCTCTCTTCTCTTTATTGCACTGGACTTTGTCAGCTTGGGGGAGTAGTTAAAATGGAAACCAGTAAAGTAAGGAGATTCTTTGCAAAAGAGGCGTATGATATCAATAATTTAGGAAGTAGGGCTGGAATGAGCTGATATGCTGGTCAACGGTTTATTTCATTGGATGAAAATCGCAGTACTTGACTCGGGGCGTCCGGGCCAGAGTCCATGAATTCAGGTTGGCCGGATGGAGCTAACGTGTGCCGGGTGGGTTTATGTTTTTATCTTAAAAGTCAAAGGACAACTATTGAAGCTGGATGCTCAAAAGTTTATCCAGCACAAATAATTCAGTCGTGCTGGATCGTGATGGACTACAACTGTAGCTTTGGGCCTTGGATTGGCCTGGTCCAATTCAGGGCCCAGTAGTATTCAGGTCCAAGATTCCTGTGCCCACCAACACCAGGTACATGAAAGCAAGTTCTGTGAAGCGGACCCAACCCGTACCTGGTGTTTTTAATAGGATCCTGGTCCGGGTACATGCGGACCTGTCCAGGTCCGACTAGTTGATGCATGATTGCACAACCATGTTAACAAAGAGGAAGACATAGCCAGCCGGCCCAGGCCCACCCATAATATATTGCATTGATTTCTCGATATAATATTAAGCAGTTTGTCAGTGGCCCGGTGAGCTTTTCGGGTCCTAGTTGGTTGACAGTCTTACGGCCTTACGGGTTAAATGACCTAACTCTGAATCCGGTCCGAATCTGACAACCTTGAATTAGGATCCAGAGCTTGTTATCCGAGTAATTGATGCATTCTCCAGTTTGCAGGCTTCAGGAACAATCAATAAGTGCTAAGCTAGGGCCGTCAATGGGTTTCGAATTAAAAGCTCTATATCCGATTATATTATATATATTACATGTATAAATTAAAAGGAATTATTTTTTCTTGATTTTTTTTTAATTTTTGGTAATTTTAACTTTAATAGGATGGATATAGATGTAGCTGGATTCGATCTGAATTTGATCCGATTATAGGCCTTTGTTACGAATAGGCCCAGAAGACACATACACACACAAAAAAAAAAAAAAAAGAAAAAAGAAAAAGAAACACATTTTTATATATTTTAGGGATTTTTAGCCTGCACCCGCCCATGAATTGGCATCAATTCCGATCTGACACCTACCCCCAGCTGTACAGTGGAGCTAGGATTTCAGAGGTGGATTGAACGGTAAAAATCCCTATATTATGACTTTAAGAAAAGATAGTCATTTGGGTTGGGAATTAGTTAAATTTTCAATAGGCCCACACTTAGTTCACATTGACACCCCACAGGCGCCCCACATGCACATCTCAGCGTGAATTAGGAACATCTCCTATACTAGTTATTGGGAGATGTTCTCAATACACGATTGGGATGTGTTATGGGGCGCCAATATGAATTTGCCAGTACCCCAATCCAAGTGCAACATAGTTTAAATTCTTCAAATTAGGCAGCCCAACTTTACATACTACCTTATCAAATAGAAAGAGACTATTCTTTACCCTTTTCCCTTTTTACAAAATGTGCCTGGGCTTATTTCCTATTGCAGACATAGGGCTGTCAATGAGTTGGGTCTTATAGTCCTGAACCAATTATTAATCAGTTTTATGTGATAGATCCAAAACTATCCCGATTATCAATCACGGCGATTAGTCCTGATCCAATTAGACCCAATTATGCTAGAGATCTATAATAATTACCCACGATAATAACAGGTTAAAGCTTTATTTTTGATAATATAACCTTAATAAAAGAAGTGTTTCTAATCAATATTATCTTAAATTTATCCTTTTGGATATAAAATATAACAAAATTAATACAAGAACCAGGAGGCCTTTATATATTATTCACTATATCCTGACCAATTGGAGCAAAATCATAAAACCAGAACCGACATAATCAGTTTGGTCGATTCAGTTATATCGGATAGAATCAACCCTCTGACAGCCCTATGCAACAATAGCTTTTGATATAGAGCTTACAGAAGACAAGGAAAGAGAAGCTCGACAGTGGTTTCCTGAGAATTAATGGTATGCATTGAACTAGGATTATAATCCTGTGAATTGGGAAAAATTTTTATATCTATCAAAATGATTTTAATCAATACTAAGTGATTTTGATGGGTTTGAGGAATTACTAATCATCTTCATCTAAGCCCTGTCCCAAGTCCCAACTATGTGGGTTTGGCTAATGAATCTTGTTTAACCATTCCATTCTGCCCCTAATTCATCTCGCTTCTTCAATTTGTAAAAAACAGTTGCTGTAGATGGTCTTTTATCCATGTGAATAAACCACTCAACCTCTCAACCTTTTTTTTTATTTTTTTATTATTTTATCACCTATTGAATGAATTTAGATTAACTGAACACTAGGCTGTGAAACCAATGATAATGTTCCACACCAGTAATAAAATACATAGGATCCACACATTTCACAGTGGTTGGTTGTATGATTCATTTCTGACTCTCTCTCTCTCTCCTTTTAGCTTTTACCGTTTTACCACTCACCCGCTAATCTTTTCAAGAAAATGTGTTTGGTTGAACTAATCTTGACAGGGCATAGAAATATCAAAATTCAATTCAAAATCCTTAATTCCTGAAGCTTTCTCTATTGATTCTTACCAAATGAGAATGCTTCACATGATTTGATGAGCCAACTGTGACATTTAAAAATCTGAATCGGCATATCAATTCCTCCAACCAAACATCCCTCTAATATTCCATCTGCTAGACAAAGAAGTTTATTTGGAGGAAAAAAAAGAGTTGATGTAGGGCTCTTAAACCTGACATATAGAGTAGTATTTTTAACCCCATTTATCTAGGTGGTCAAATCAATCACCTGGACAGCAGATGTAAAATTGAAGAATTTACATTGCATCAGGCCCAAACCCTTAGGGTTTTGCCAGTAATTACCGAGATCGAATCTGCTTCTCACACAGGGCGCCTCACTCGCTCCTCACACGCACATCGTGCCATGCATTGAGAACATCTCCCGTACTTATGAATTATTATTCACGGGAGATATTCCCAATGCACGGTGGGTGTGCATGTGAGGCGCCCCCGTGTGAGGAGCAGATCCCGTTCTGTAATTAAGTAACACAAAGAAGCCTAGATTTCAACCTTAGGGGTAATTACTCCTGTCCCAAACGGTATAACCATTGATGTATTCAATGGTATAACCAAACATCATATCTTTCCCCATGAAAGGAAAAAGGAAGTTCATTTAGTCTGTGTTTGGTGTGACAGAAACCTTATTCAACTTTCTGTTTCTCTCTTATTTTCTGTCAAACAAAACACAGTCTTACTGTTGCATGGGCCGCATAGCCATGTCTTAGCCACAAGGCAGCCCTTGCAGCAGTGAATTAACTAGAAATGGGCCGAGGATTAGCTGCACCTTTCAGGCATAACATCTCTGAAATGAGAGTAAGAATAAATGATTTACTGAAGCATGCATATACAGAGAGTATTCATCACAGAATTCATTCACGTAGTAGTCCTTAAGAGCTGGCTTTATGAGCAAGACTAAGAGCTCAATAACACAGCCTTAGCAAAAGCACCAATTAACTAAACACCTCATCTTTATTAGTTCACTTTCACTAGTCCTTACACATTAGTAGAGCTAGTAGTACATGTAGTGGGTACACAACATAACACAGAGACTAACATGATCAATTTCTGGTAAATACTGCTGTAGTGCCTAGGACTAGGAGAGCTGGAGAGGTACTGAGGTAGTAGCAGCACAGACTATAACATGAGCGGTTCACAAAAGCTAGCAGCGGTGTGGTGGCCCGTGCGGCTCACCCGGACCAGGCGGATGTGGATGGGGACCCGGCGGACCTGGTGGCGGTGCATGGGGAGGCGGAGGGCCTCCATGAGGAGGACCAGGAGGGTGTGCATGTGGTGGCTCATGGTGAGGTGGCCCGTGAGGCGGACCTTGTGGATCTTTGGGTGGAGGGTGATGCATCTTCTTCTTCTTCTTCTTCTTGGTAATGTTGTAAAGATTAACAGGGGTGGTTGCTTATATAGTGTTTCAAGGGAAAGAGAGAGATAGTGAATCAGGCCATGCTTTTCTGTGGTAGGTTTTATCTGCAATTCATGGATAGATCCAGAATATCTTTTTAAGGATGAGTCCATTCATTGGAAATGTGTAGGTGAACATGATTTGCCCGTGAGCATTACCAACCATTCAACGCTTTTCTTAGTTCTGGATATAGACCATTCATTCAGTAGTTTTCAGTTCATTTCTCATTCAAAATATCTACATGGTGCACTGGGTCTGTTCTGCTACTGCTAATCCGATTGCTTAGTGATAAGAAGCCTGTTAATTAGCCCAACCTAACCCATATGGATCTTCACAAGAGCAACTTATTTTGGGGCTAATGAAAAACAACGAGAAAACTAATGTAGTTTCTTCAGTCAAAGCAATGAGAAAGTTAGATGCCTAGATGAACAGAACAGATAGAGATCTGTGTAGAAACAGACAAGTACCACAGATAGATCTGTCGAAGGGTTCTCTCCCTTCAATCACCACTTGTCCCATATATTTAGGGGATGTTTGGTATGTGGCTGTTTCTACTTGAAAAAGTGCCACATCAGCAGCATATTAGCATTTTGATGTTTTTTTTTTTTTTTTTAATTTGATTGAGACTATTTTGAGTTAAAACAGTCATAAAACATTTCCACTTGAAACCTAGGGGTGTTTCAGTAAACATCAATTTGATGTTTTTTTCTTTTAATTTGTTTGGTTTGAAAGAGAAGGTAGGGAAAGGAAGGGAAACTTAACAAACCTTGTATAGATTTCTACCTTTTCCTACTTTTTCTTTCAAACCAAATACAGACTAAAGAGGAAAAGGTGCCATTTGGCAAACATTTTTTGAAAGATCTTCCAGCAGACTTGATAGACAAAAGACGATGTGAGCTTTTGCATTAAGATCTTAATAGCCTGAAGACCATTTGGTTAAGGCGTGTCTTCCTGTGCGAAGATGCAATGAAAAAAGTTGAAAAACTCTATTTAAAGCTTTCTGATATTAGCCCAAAATGAACTTCGTGCATCTTTTCGGGGCGTCATCTTTTGGCGATTAGATCTTTTTCTAATCAAACAGGAAAAGACTAAAACGCAGGCTGCCGGATTTCTAAACAACCAACAGCCTGCACGAAAAGACATGCCAAACAGGGCCCCGTGCCCTGACTGATGTGACACTGAAGTGCTGATATGGATGAGAAAACACATTTTCACCAAACACCAAACAGGATTTAAAGTACAAACAGTGGTGTTTTGTGTTTCAAGTATGAATGGTGTTCGAACTCAAATCATTTTTGGAGTTTCAAGAATACCCTAATCACCATTAGATTGGAAGGCCTAGCTTTCTACTATACTAGAATCATTTGATTGTGTTGATTTTGGACCTAAGCATGTAATTATTGATCAGAGTGGGACCTATCCGATGGAGGCATTGCTGTTTATGATGGAGGGCCTTCATTATAGCATTGCTCTTGTCTTATAGAGTGTGAAGTTGTCTATTAATGATGGGGTTCTAATTTGAACCACTAATCATCTAAACTTTGTTATATCGTAATTAATCTCTCTCAGGGAATTACTGAACTAGAATTTCTTGTTTGGGAGTGCAAGTAGAACTTATAGCTTTAAAAATAAAAATGCCAGACGAGTAAAGATCATAGACAGAGAGGTTTAGGGCCAACCCAAAATTTACACGGGCAGGACTTAAGCCCGGTTTTTCACTTTTCAGGCTGGGCCTAAGGCTAGCCATTTGATATCCCGTAGCCCCAATCCTGGTCCAGCCCAAACTCAACTAAGTATATTATGCATGGATAATAATCATATCCATCAATGTTTTAAAAACCGACCCGAGGCTGAATTGTTCTTGCCTCCGGGTCATGGGTCATCAGTTGACCATCTGGGTCGAATGGGTCAATGGTCCAATTATCCAAGTTGAACAGTTTTTGACTAATCACCAGGTTTTAAGAGAACCGGACCCAGATTCATGGCCAGTGGATGGTTCAAATGGTTTGATCGGCCAGGTCAATGGCAGATTTAAAACATTGATATACATTATTCTTATTTAATGGTTTAAATTACTGATGTTAGACATAGGATTGGGGCCAGCTTTTAGGCTTGGGTTGACCTTAACTGGCTCAATTTAAGTAGAAACAATGAGCTAGGTAATTATATCCCTTTTTTCTTCTCTTCTACCAACATTTTTTTTTCTGATTTTCAAAAGATTCATTAGGTGTCATTCATAAAAAAAAAAAGAAAAAAAATCACAAAGTGTCAAAAGGTTCACAAGTGAGGCTTATCAAAAATTTCCCATTCCCTGAATGGATGTACACTTATACAAATTTCCTATGGTTTACCTGCGCTTTTTTCCTCTCTGCTTCTTACCTCCTTTCTGCTTTCCAGCCCGTTTTCTCTTTTTTTCCTTCAGTAGTAACATCTGTATGATTGTCTCTATCTCTAGATGTAGCAGGTCGCAAAAGATGCTTCACATCCAATACACCATTTCTAAAATAGCCCTCACTTGACTTCAGCACCCTGCCCTCGGTCTTGTGCTTCTCTGCTGCTTTATTAGAACTCGCATGCTTATGTCCAGAGTGTCCAAGAATCAAGCCCTAATACAAGTACAAATTTCAGCACCATAGATTTGAATGATCATGATTTACTACTTCATTAGAGAACAATAAAAGCCAATCCCATAAACCACATCAATCACCTCTTCAAGCATTTTCTGTTCTCTTTCTTTTTGTTTCTTCATGGTCACTCTTGCTACACTTAGTGGTACTCTATGTTTCTTTTGAGGCTGTGCCATCAATGAGTAAACTTCAAATTAAGACAATGTAATTGCATCGGCAGGAAAGAATGGAAATACACAAAGTTTTCACCTTTCCACCCAACTGCTCAGCTACCCTCCGATTCTCCATGTGTTTCCTCTCTTTCCATGTCATGTCAGAGGTAACTAAACCAATAAAATGTTTTAAATGAATAATTAAAAAATAATAGAAGACATACTGCTTAAGTATTGCCAATGTATACAGTCAAAAGAAGATGCAAGCATGATGTATTGGCTGTATTGATGCCTTTTTCTATTTATTTAATTGTATACTAAATCAGTGGTCATTCAAGTAAATCTATCAGGGTGATGCCTAGGTCACAAAGCTTTTTTTTTTTTTTGGGGGGGGGGGGTTGGGGGGATCAACTTATGCCTTGACTTGTGTTTCAATGTAAGAGGAAAATTCTAGGTTAAGTGCAGCCAAAATCATGCCATATTTGTATAAATTATGGTAAAGAAGTGTAAAAGGGAGTCCTAAAATACCAATTTTCAATCTACTAGTGTAAGAGAAATAAATCCAATCAGGGTCCTCTAAAATAGGGGTGTTAATAACCCTAATAGTATAGATTTGGGACACACATTCTCTGGCTTGGGCCAGATTTGGTTTGTAAAGTGCTGACCCATGTCAAGATTGGGGTAGGGTAGGTTATGGCTTCCCCAATTAGTCAGGTCGTTTACCCATGCATCTTACTATTATTGGTTAGAAATATAAGGACCTTTTGGTAATGCTACCTAACATAATTAGTGCAAAACATTGGTAAATCATATATAATTCTTAGTTCTTTTGTTTCTCACTTTATTGTTCCCTCTTCCATCTGTGAAAGGTTGGCACAGAACATTTCAATCCTCATGGTAATTTCTTAACTCAAATTTCTTATTGTATTTCTTTATTCTTGATAGTTGAGTGCCAGTTTCTCTCCATTGTGATTGATCTATTTGATAGATGGAAATGGAAATGGAAGTTACAAATGTAGAGTTTGGCAGCTTGAAAGAATTCCCCCTATATCAATTTGATGGACAATGCTGCTAGAGTTGAGGCCTATGCACCAAAAGGACTTAATAAGGACTTTAAATTTCTACCATTGTCTTGAAACCCAACCATAATTTTGTTATATGTTCTGTTGCATTGAAGTGATTGAACAATTATGTTATATATGACAATATAAAGTGTATACCCCACTTCTACAAGAGACTTTAACACATGAAAAAAAAAACATTATGTTGACCTCCTATCTTCTTTGTCCACTATAAAAAAACCATGTACAATGTTTTTGCCTTCCTGTTTATTTCTGAAATATAAAAGTGAGCATATGGATGCTAAAAATTAGCCACATGATACTCATGCCAATGGGACATCATTTAAATCAAAGAGTCATACCTTTGATGGTCCAATTTTAAGATCACTAATTACAATCAGAGGGTGAAACCATAGTAGGTGTAGGTCCACAGAAGATTCTTCAATTGCCTTCCTCAAATTCATCCATCCCACCTTTTCTCTTTCACTCTAGAATCAAAACCCCCTATATTTTTTGGTTTATCCTCTCATCTTTTTATTTTCTTAGAGGTAACTAAGAATTAGGGGTGGATTCGAGCCGAGCTGAGCTGAATAGTGTGAGGCTCAAACTCAGCTCGAGACTGTTCTACAAGGCTTGAGCTCGGTTCGAGCCAGAACCTTGAGCTTGAGCTTGGCTCGGCTCAAGCTCGATTTTGAGAAAAAATATTTTATAAAAAATATATATATATATATATATATTTTTTTTTATTTGAGATTTTAAAAAAATAAGAATTATAATAATTAATAATTATAATATTGTATATATATATTCGAGCCAGCTCGAGAGCCTCACGAGCCAAGCTCTAGTAGGCTTGAGCTCGGCTCATTGCCACCCCTACTAAGAATATTATATTAGTTCACAAAAAAAAAAATGTGGGATACACTTGAAGGATTTATAAGAATGCACAACATATGAACAACCAGTAAAGCAGTCAATCCCTAAAAAAAAAAAAAAAAACTCAGCCCAGATTTGGCTAAACCACCTGCTTTTGAATTTCAATCCTTCAGTATCCAGCTAATCCGAACTGCTCTTCCAATGGTTGATTCTCTTAGTTCGTTCAAGACATGTGCAACTCTCCGGGGTCTGCTATCAACTATTAAGCTCCATCTGATTACATTGTCTGAATCAGATGAAGGAGAGGTAACTAGAAGAAAGAAGGTTAAGAGTTCTATCCCTTAGGTATTTCCCTTTCAGCAAGCTGCAAGAGACTATGTATCCACAAAAGGGCCTCCCATAAGAGGGAGATACTCAATGGAACAGTGGGGAGTCAAAGCCTTTTCTCTACAAAAGCACAACCATTTTGGTTCTCTGTAATAGTAAGAAAGAAGGATTCAACATGAAAAATCCAGAAGAGAACTCATCTTATCGTCAACAATCTTAAAAGATAACCTTTAAGACTACATCTCCACTCTGCTAAAACTCCCCTGTTTTTTTCCCTTGAACAAGTGCAGGATTTCATCACAGCATATACCTGGATGCCTGAACATGAGTTCCATATGCTTGAGATTATAGTGCAAGTTTCATCCAAGATTTAAAGTATCAACATGATACACCCTGTATTGGGCGTATTGTATCATACTAGCAAGCCACTAATATCTAAATACAGAGAATTTGGGATTTTGGGCATTTTCAGGGTATAGCAGGCTTAAAATCAACTCCCTGACCAATTTTGGGTAAAAAGAACTCAAAAAAAAAAAAATTGTGGAATCGAAACATCGGGTGTATCGAAACTTTAAACCACGACTCCATCCAACATTTTGGCATCTGTGACCTTGTTGTACTTGGGTAACTTGCATTTCCACTGCCTCCGTGGACATTATCCAGCATTTTGATAATTCATGCTTCCACCAAAATGGAATCTAAGATCTTCTCATTCCATCATGCAAATAGCAACCATTGTAGCATACCCCCCATGTGATCGATCTTAAAAAAAAAAAATCACCATATTTTTTCACTATCAAGAGACCAAATCCCTTGAACCACTAGCTTTGAGCCCATCCACGCAGTTCTTTTTTACCTTTTATTCTATTACTTGCTTTAATCCAGGTTATTGTCCTTTTAATAACTCCATGATTAACTTCATAATCTGCCAATTCAAACAAGAATAATAGGAAATCATTTACTAATTTCACATCCTTACTCCAACAATTCACTCAGTCCATTTTCTATATCCATAAGAACTTTGGCTTCCATAATTTCTATTCAAAATTTAAACGGAGAACAACATTTCATGAGCAAGAAGATAAATCCCCTACTTTAAAATTATTTAAAGGAGTAGAAGTATAAGAACATGCAGCTTATTCATAGAAGTTACCAATTTTACTGAGAAGGGAAAAAACAATTTGGTAATAGTTGCTCCTCTCCAAGTCCAAATACGCACACACACACAGACAATGGGTTGATTCAGTTATCTAAATCTGGAAACTATAAACATTTAGTGTACAATTGAATATGCAAAAATCACAATAAAGAAATAGGGAATTAAAGAGGGAGGTAGTTCAGTACCTAAGTACTCAACGTCCTTCATTATCTGCCTAAAGTCCGGTCTTCTGTCCGCTGAATCCGTACCAACTGAGGAGGATGATACTCCTTTAAATGTTGATTTCTTTCTCTTATTCATCTCCACCAGGTTCGACTTAACTGCCAAATAAACACGATAATATATACAACAGCAATTCAGGAAGGCACTAATCAATTCATAACGTGATGCTGCCGATATTGAACTTCAAGAGAGAGCATAACAGGGGAAAAAAATTTCGAGAGAGAACAGTGCTTGCAGCTACCTCGACTTCTGGAGTCCACCGAAAACGAATAAAGGGCAGAGATGCAGAAAGCAAGAAACCGAGGGCAGGAGGATTAACAGATCAAATCTGTTTCGACCCAGTGATTATATGTCAAATCCAACCCGATCTGGCGATCTCTGTCCCGCAATGAAAGGCGGGGCAAGAGTCAAGAGATAAAAAAAAAGAGCAAGCGCGCCAGCAAAATAATATATGCTAATTTGGAAGGATCACAAGGACAAATTCATTATAAATACATATTTTCATGCACCAATCGAGGGTTAGGCTCGTTGGTGTGTTGCTGGTTTGTTACAGGCAATTCGAAGTATCGATACGTACCGGCTGATACGTATCGTGCTGGTGGCTTTCCGATATACCTCTGCAGGTTTTGACTACTTCAGAGGGTGGAGGAGTCTTAAATTGGCTCCACTCCACTGAATCGGTTTTGAAAAGAAATAAAAAAAGCAAATGAAAAAAATTATCGATATTGCCTAATACTCTCTTATTGGCATATCAGGTGTATCGATATTTTGAACCTTGATTATAACGTTGATGTGGAACCGAATTTCGTAATGTGCACTTTGAAGAAAAAGGGGTCACCAAATATCAACAAAAATCGAATCCCGTATTTGCATTTATAGAGTGCAAAACCTTGTATTTGTATTGTATTCTTTTCGAATTGAGCTTGGGGTGTTCAACAAAAACCAAAAAATCTAACCAAATAAAAAAATCTGGTTTTATATGCATTTTATATTAATATAAATATATTTTAGTAGCAAAAATAAATAAATACATATTATATTTTATGTTTATTTATATTAGGTATTTGTATATTTATTTATAATATATTGTAAATATAAAAACCCGAGAAATTGAAAAATAAAATCACCAAAAATTGAATTGATCAACCAATTGGTTTTTGTTTGGTTTCAGTAAAAACTGATGGTACCTGTTTGGTTTCAAAAATAGCCCACAATTGGGTAAGACTGCAACTTGGGCCGAGTTGGGCCGAATCCAACCCTAACTCAACTCGATAAAGTCGGGTTGGGTTCGAGTTGACCTTGGGTCAACCCGAACCCAACTATATAGTACATATCATATATAAATATATGTTATATATATGGTATCATACATTGATTTGTTTATATGCATGATAGTTGTATGGCCCCTACTACATACTACCATTTATTTCTTTTAAGATAATCACTTCACTTAGTCCTAATTGGAAATACCAAAACCTTAATATAATTTTTATGTTTTTTGAATATTTTATTTGTTATCTCCTCTTTGTTGTTTGGCACCCATAGCTTACTACCCATAAAAGATCTATTATAAGTTATGACTCATAATAAACTATAATCATTTCAAACTTTTTTTTTTGAATTTTGTATTTAAAGAACCAATAAAAACAAAAAACAAACAAATACTAATAAAACAAGACCAAATCATCCCCCCACAACATTCCACGTCACATCCCCACCGAGTATTAAGAATATCTCCCAATGATGATACCATCATTCCTGATATTATCATCAGGAGATGTTCCCAATACACGACAAGAATGTGCCATGGGACGTTGTGGGGGGCAGTTTTGTGGGGGTTCATTTGAACTCTAGTAAAACATAGGATTAATATATGTAGTGAAAGTTGAGTTAAGATCTGAGATTAAGAAGTTCTACGAGATTTTAAGGGATGGGAAGAAGGTTGGGTTAGGGTTGAATGAATTTATTTGATAAACCATTGAAAGCTTGAAAGAGGAACCACAGGAGCAACTCCTCAAACAATGTCTATTCTAACAAGTGAAAATAGTAGTTTTTGAATTAAAATGAGATGAAGTGCTTAAAAGGCTTTTTACTCAGCAAACGTTTTGATTTTTTTTTATTTGATAGATACAGCAAAAGCTTTGATTGAGCAGTAACCTTGAGAGTGACAATTAAGTGACGTGGTAGAGCTAATTAGACACTTCATGAGGCGACTTTTGTTGAAAGCTAACTGATGGTGCGTAATCCGGCCGATCCTAGCTGTCAACGACCTTGCCTCTGACTGGAGCAACGGGGAGCTTGAAACGGAGAAGATGAGGGAACTCCAAGGGGACCCGGTGAGATTGTTCCGAGGCTCAAGTTAGTATTCTCTCAAAGGCAAGATGAAACTAGATGGCGCAAAGTTTGCATTCCTTGTTGTTGGGGGTAGGGGGCCTTTTATAACCACTTCGTGCACTCACTCTGAGGCTTATGTCAGGTCGGGTATGATTACTTCTATGCTTTTGCCAGTTCGGGTGCCATCCCTTCTACTGGGACAGAACCGCCACTGCTCCTTGTCGGAGTCGTCTCTGTAACTGGAGATGGAGGTGGCAAGTGGCGGTAGCAGGTGGCGGTGGCAAGTGGCCGTTTGAAGTGCGGCTGTCAAGCGTCAGATCCCAAGTCAGTCAGGTGCGCCACCCCTGGAACGAACTTCCTCAATGTCAGGCATGGTATGGTTGTTCAGTTTGGCGTCTTGGAGGTGAAGTGCTGGAGTGGTGAGCGAGGTGAAGTCTTGAGCTCGAAGGTGTGTCCCGAACTGCCATAGGGCAGGTCAGTTCAGAGAGGTGTGTCCCGAACTGCCATAGGCAGGCCAGTTCGGGTTACTGCCCTTTGGGTTTGGCTCGGGGCCAAAGGGAGAGTTCGGGCTCCTAGGTGGGAGTTCAGGTTCCTAGTAGGGAGTTTGGACCGTTGGTTCCTCTGGTGCTCGCGCCTTAAGCGCGCTGTTGTGCTGAGCTGTTGCCTTTGCCACGTATTGCGTAATTATGAGGTCGGGCCAAATCTTCCTTCATCACTAACCACTACTAAACAAACAAAGCTTTATCCAATTAGATGAGGATAGAAGCAAGCAACCAAAACAAAAGGGTATTGACTATTCCTCCATCCAGGTTCCAGTCAAATGTCTCAATTGCATTCACAAGCAACTTGTGCCTTTTAATTAACCTTAAAACATAGCTTTAGCTTTGTTTTGACTAGTGGCTGCTTACCTAGCTCGTGAGTGATTTCAACCCTTTTGATTAGCCTTACCCATTCAAGGCAGAGAGCATAGATAGAATCTAAAGAATAGGCACAATTAAAGTTTTCTGAAGGAAGAAGACTAGGGTTTTGCTACCTATGGTTGTTCGGCAATATGTTCTCTAAGTCTGGTGGCTTGTTTTTTTATTGCTTCCATCCACCTATTATTATGGGAGTTTCAAGAAAGGTTTTTAAAGCTGGACTGAATAGGAAACTGTTCTTGGGTCAAATGGTCTGATCATTTAGATTGAATGAATGACTTGTTGTGACAAAAATAAAATAAAATAATAGAAAATGGCCAAAATCATTGTCTTAATCGATGATTCAATCGCTTGTTCTTGACCAAAAAATGGTTTTAGGGTAAAATGAAACTGGTCAAGTGACCATTTAGTTTTTTCTAGTCCGACCGTCCAATTTGGTCAGATCTTTAAAACCATGATTTTGAGTTTAGGTATCAAAAGTAAATGAAGGTTTGAAATAGAGAGACAAAGAGGGTGAGAGAGAAAGAGAAAGATGAGCCTATGAAAGAAGACGAGATTGTCGGCCTTGATATGAACATAAATTATATTAGGGCAAATAATACATTAGAGACGGGAGATTGGGGTTTTGGGCAGTTGCTGCTGGCCTTGATATCATTATCTACTCGATCAGTGGAGTTTTTATTAGCAAAATTTCGCTACAGAGACATTTTATTTTAAAAATTTCTTTGGACAGCATGATTAAAGCTCATGAAGTTGGAGGTTTTTTTTTTTTTTTTTCCTGTGAATAGCTCTAGATTGTGAAACGTGCTACACACTCCAGGAGATAGCACATCCGCAAAGATCACACAAACAAATATACCTAAGGCAAACTATTTAGCTGTGCAATCCCACCCACCATAGCTTTATGCGCTAACCAATTAGCCACTTAATTGGTTGGCTTCACGGAATGCATGATAGAAGGAGACACCATACTCGAATTGGGAACTTAAGCGCACACATTCAGCAATGGTGTTTCTTAATTTCCATGGCGGATTCACAATCTTTTGCGTCTCCTTCAATGATAATAGGGGAATCCTTGAAACTGATGGCGATGTTCAGCGCTTTCTAGGCCGCCCAAGCTTTCGCAACGTTGATAGAATCAAAACCGATGCAATACACCTTCAATGATAATAGGGGAATCCTTGAAACTGATGGCGATGTTCAGCGCTTTCTAGGCCGCCCAAGCTTTCGCAACGTTGATAGAATCAAAACCGATGCAATACACCTTCAAGTCATGAACGATCCCACGATGATCTCTGGCAATGCATGCCATGGAGCCCCAAAGGAGAATAACCGATTCAGCAATGTGCTGGTTGGACTTAATCTCTTCATAACATTGGAGGGCTTTGTCCAGAAAAATTGGAGGAGTGGATTTATCATTGAACTGAAGATTATTTCCATTCTTCCATATAAACCAAAGGAGAATAATAATTTTTTTCCTTACCCAAAGGATCAAGAGCTTGGAATCTTCCTCCCCTCAAGCTTATTAGAAACTCTATCGATAATGGTTTTAAATAGATCTTTAAAAACCCTACCTTTGATTGTTGGAGCTCCCAAATAAATCTTATTTTGGGATTCTAGGGGAATCTTTAGAATTCTAGCCATAATTTTTTTTTTTTTTTTTAAGTTTGAGGGGGATATTTTTTGAAAAGATAATTGTTGATTTAGTAAAATTTGGAGCTTGACCCATAACCAGAGCAAACTTATCCAAAATTTCTTTAATTTTAAAGCAAGAATTAATTGAGGTTCGAGCAAAAATAATGCAATCATCAATAAACTGGAGGATGGGGATCGAGGGATTGTCCTTCAAAATTTTACACCAATAAATTTATCTCCATCATTGGCTTCCTTATCCAACTTTCGCACAAGGGTTTCAGCACAAAGAACAAATACATATGGAGATAAGGGATTCCCCTGTCTAGTACCTCTAAAAGCATTAATGACTCTAGAAGGAGATCCATTGATTAGCAGTTAGAAAGAAACAGATCTAATGCAATCCATAACTTGTGAAAGCCAAACTTAAGCAAAGCCATTTCAATGAAATTCCATTCTAGACAATCATAGGATTTTTTCGTATCAATTTTACAAGCCATAATCATAGGGCGCATTAACTCATGAGCAATAAGAATATTGTCCGTGATATGTATATTCTTGACAAAAGCACTTTGGTAGGGGACATGATTTCATCCAAATATGGCTTGATTCTATTGACTAAAATTTTGAAAATAATCTTATAGATCACATTGCACAAGTTGATTGGACGAAAGCTATTCGCAGTTTCAGGATTGTCAGTTTTGGGAATCAAAGTAATGAAAATTCTATTTACAACTCTATTTATCTTCCTTGAGTGGAAGAAAGCCTTAATAGCATCACAAATTGAGTCCCCAATCACATTCCAATATTTTTTTTGAAAAATAGAGCATTAAAACCATGTGGCCTCACATCTGTGAAGCTTGGGACTAATTAGGCAATTACATAAAGCCTATTTAAGAAAAATTGAAACCATAAAGATTTCAACTGTGCACCTCACATCTGTGAAGCTTGGGACCTTTGCTAAGCTCACCACCCCGAATTGATAACTGCATGTCAACTTCTCTCACAAGTTGGTTGTGCTTCTAGACAGTCTTACCAACCTTCTCCTCCACATAGCTCTTGATGGTATCCTTATGGTTCTTGAAACTTTTCATCGGTTGGTTTTATTTTGAAAATTCAAAGAACAAATTGAGGGCAAATTTAACATTTCGTTATTTCATTAGTGCTTCACAGCAATGACAACTGTTACAAACCTTGAGAGTACTAGATAGAGCTAGTCAATTTCCTAAACAATAGGGGGACTATAAGAAATTTGCCCTTACCTAAATTACCATAATTAATTCTCCAAATATCCAAAATTACAATAATTAGACTACCAAACATTACCAAAAATTAATATTTTTAGGTTAATTAATATAACAAAATGTATCACAAATTTTATTTTCCATATAACAAAATTAATCACCAAAATTACCAAAAATAAAGTAAAAACTTTCCAAAATAATCTAAATTACTTCACTATCATAAATTAATAACTTACCAAAATAAACAAAACCAATAAATTAATAATTTCACAAAAATACCAAAATAATTCATTCATAAATTAGAAAAATAATAATTTTATTAATCTTTAATTTACCAAAATAAATTGATGTAACCGTTTTCGGCCATGTACCAATGTTTTGTGATGTAAAATTTTTTGGCAAAGTACCTCGTTATTCGATCCGGTGGTGGGGTGCCTTAGTGACGAGCTACTTGGTGGCGAACTCCTTGGGGGAGAACTGCTTGGTGACGAACTACTTGGTGGCGAACTGCCTGGTGGCAACCTGCCTGGGGGCGAACTGCCTTGGTGGTGAACTGCCTGGTGGCGAACTCCCTGGTGGCGAACTGCCTGGGGGCGAGCTGCCTTGGTGGCGAACTGCCTGGGGGCGAACTGCCTTGGTGGCGAACTACCTGGGGACGAACTGCCTGGTGGTGAACTCCCTGGTGGCAAACTGCCTGGGGGCGAACTACCTTGGTGGCGAACTGCCTAGGGACAAACTGCCTGGTGGCGAACTGCCCGGTGGCAAACTGCCTGGCGAACTCCCTACTAGGCGGCCGATGCCTTAGAGTATGTTGGAGCCCCCTAGTGCGGCGCAATCCGACAGCCCTCAGCATGAGGTGGTCTTCTTTCCTTTGTAAGCTACGGGAGATGAGGGACCTGCGACATCTTTTCCTCCTCTTTGTAGGTGGCGGGAGTTGAGAGACCTGCGAGAATTCCATCTTTTCCTCCTCTTTGTAGGTGGCGGGAGTTGAGGGACCTCCGAGAACTCCATCTTTTCCCCCTTGTAGGTGGCGAGAGCTAAGGGACTTCCGAGAACTGTGTCTTTTCCTCCTCTTCGTAGGTGGCGGGAGCTGAAGAACCTGCGAGAACTGAACCAGAGGTCCCAGGGGTATTTTCCCGGTGGGGGCTCTCCGATGCTTAAGTTAGCACTCTTATTGTAGAGAGCTTTGAAGATAATATGAGAGAGCTAGAGAGCAGTGTTACTTCCCTTTTTTTTTCTTCTCTCCCCTTTGGGGGTGAGGTCTTTATATACCGGAGTCCTCGCGGGTTAGGTGGGTGAAAAGCCTCCAAACGGTAAGACTCGCCGCATCCTGTCAGAACCGGGGTACGGTGGTGAACTCCTCGAGGTCGTCAAGCTGGCGCTTATGTCAGGCGGCCAGGTCGGCGCCTGGGCCGGGTTGTCAGAGGGGTGCCTGCGTCAGTCGGCGGGTCAGTGTCTAGGCCAGGTCGTCAGGTCGGCGCCTGTGTCAGTCGGCGGGTCAGTGTCTAGGCCAGGTCATCAGGTTGGCGCTTGTGTTAGTCAGCGGGTCAGTGTCTAGATCTGGTCGTCAAGCTGGCGCCTGTGTCAGTCGACGGGTCAATGTCTAGGCCAGGTTCGTCGGTGGGCGCCTTGGCCAGATCATGCGCTAGGCTGGTCCAGGTCGGCCAGGTCGTGCAGGCCGTGCGCAGTTCGCGCAGGCTACGCACGTGCGCCGCGCAGGACGCGTGTGCCGCGCGCAGGTCACGCCAGGCCAACCAGACTGGTGCCCGGGTGGGTCACCAACTTCGTAAGTTTGTTGGCTAGGTGTTTTCCTAGTTGTCACGAGGTGCCACATGTCACAATTTCACTGGAGGGCCAAATCTGCCCTCATCAATATCCCCCCACTCCCGAGCTGATAGTAACTCAGCGAAGGGAGTAGATTTCTTTTGGCTCGTAAGTCGATGAGCTAGTAAGTGCTGATCCAATTACTAGTGTGGCTCGTAGGCTTTGGGAGCGACTCGTAGTCTACTTTTTTTTATTTTGCCCGTGCTAGAGAGGCGACCGGGTCTTAAGCAGTAATGTGGCCCGTAGGCTTTTGGGAGCGACTCGTAGTCTACTCTTTTTTGACTTTTGCCCGTGCCGGAGAGGCGACCGGGTCTTAAGTAGTAATGTGGCCCGTAGGCTTTTGGGAGTGACTCGTAGTCTACCCTTTTTTTACTTTTGCCCGTGCCGGAGAAGCGACCGGGTCTTAAGTAGTAATGTGGCCCGTAGGCTTTTGGGAGTGACTCGTAGTCTACTCTTTTTTTACTTTTGCCCGTGCCGAAGAGGCGACCGGGTCTTAAGTAGTAGTGTGGCCTATAGGCTTTTGGGAGTGACTCGTAGTCTACTCTTTTTTTACTTTTGCCCGTGCCGGAGAGGCGACCGGGTCTTAAGTAGTAATGTGGCCCGTAGGCTTTTGGGAGTGACTCATAGTCTACTCTTTTTTGGCTTTTGCCCGTGCCGGAGAGGTGATCGGGTCTTAAGTAGTAATGTGGCCCGTAAGCTTTTGGGGGTGACTCGTAGTCTACATTTTTTTGACTTTTGCCCGTGCCGGAGAGGCGACCGGGTCTTAAGTAGTAATGTGGCCTGTAGGCTTGGCCTGCATCAGCTTCGTAATGCCGATCACCTACTCCTACAAGAAGCTACTAGGGGTTCGACCTTCGAGGGCAGCACTACTAACTTTAGGTTGCCAGCTCACACGGGAGCCTTGGAAGGCTCGACTAGTAAGGGCGCCTATGTAGTCAGTTGGCCGCCAACTCCCGCAGAAGCCACGAAGAGCTCATCTTTGTAGAGGAGACCTTGCGGAGAGGACTGATGTGGCATTATCTGAATTGAAAGTAAGGTTGGTAGAGCTACTTAGTCCGTTAGCTCCCTACATAGTCTCTGAGTTCATAAAAAAATGTAAACTATAAAACGATAGCTTCAATTTCTAAAAAGTGAGGACTTAATTTTGGCAAGATGAGAACTTAGCTTTGGTAGGATGAGAACTTAGCTTTTTGTAGCGTGTTCCCACAGACGACGCCAATTGATGTAACCGTTTTCGGCCACGTACCAATGTTTTGTGATGTAAAATTTTTTGGCAAAGTACCTCGTTATTCGATCCGGTGGTGGCGTGCCTTAGTGATGAGCTACTTGGTGGCGAACTCCCTGGGGGAGAACTGCTTGGTGACGAACTGCTTGGTGGCGAACTGCTTGGTGGCGAACTGCCTGGTGGCGAACTCCCTGGTGGCAACCTGCCTTGGTGGCGAACTGCCTAGGGGCGAACTTCCTGGTGGTGAACTCCTTGGTGGCGAACTGCCTGGGGGTGAGCTGCCTTGGTGGTGAACTGCCTGGGGGTGAACTGCCTTGGTGGCGAACTGCCTGGTGGCGAACTCCCTGGTGGCGAACTGCCTGGGAGCGAACTGCCTGGTGGCGAACTGCCTTGGTGGCGAACTGCCTTGGTGGCGAACTGCCTGGGGGCGAACTGCCTTGGAGGCGAACTGCCTGGGGACGAACTACCTGGTGGCGAACTGCCTGGTGGCGAACTGCCTAGGGGCAAACTGCCTGGTGGCGAACTCCCTGGTGGCGAACTCCCCGGTGGCGAACTGCTTGGCGAACTCCCTACTAGGCGGTCGATGCCTTAGAGTATGTTGGAGCCCCCTGGTGCGGCGCAATCCGACTGCCCTTCAGCATGAGGTGGTCTTCTTTCCTTTGTAGGCTGCGGGAGATGAGGGACCTGCGACATCTTTTCCTCCTCTTTGTAGGTGGCGGGAGCTGAGGGACCTCCGAGAACTCCATCTTTTCCCCCTTGTAGGTGGCGAGAGCTAAGGGACTTCCGAGAACTGAACCAGTGGTCCCGGGGGTATTTTCCCGGTGGGGGCTCTCCGATGCTTAAGTTAGTACTCTTATTGTAGAGAGCTTTGAAGATAATATGAGAGAGATAGAGAGCAGGGTTACTTCCCTTTTTTTTTCTTCTCTACCCTTTGGGGGGTGAGGTCTTTATATACCGGAGTCCTCGCGGGTTAGGTGGGTAAAAAGCCTCCAAACGGTAAAACTCGTCGCATCCTGTCAGAACCGGGGTACAGTGGTGAACTCCTCGAGGTCGTCAGGCTGGCGCTTGTGTCAAGTGGCCAGGTCGGCGCCTGGGCCGGGTTGTCAGAGGGGTGCCTGCGTCATTTGTCGGGTCAATGTCTAGGCCAGGTCGTCAGGTCGGCGCCTGTGTCAGTCGACGGGTCAGTGTCTAGGCCAGGTCGTCAGGTCGGCGCCTGTGTTAGTCGGCGGGTCAGTGTCTAGATCAGGTCGTCAAGCTGGCGCCTGTGTCAATCGGCGGGTCAGTGTCTAGGCCAGGTTCGTTGGTGGGCGCCTTGGCCGGATCATGCGCTAGGCTGGTCCAGGTCGACTAGGTCGCGCAGGCCATGCGCAGTTCGCGTAGGCCCCGCGCTAGGCTGTGCGCAGTTCGCGCAGACTACGCACGCACGCCGTGCAGGACGCGTGTGCCGCGCGCAGGTCGTGCAGGTCGTGCCAGGCCGGCCAGACTGGTGCCCGGGTGGGTCACCAACTTCGTAAGTTTGCTGGCTGGGTGTTTTCCTAGTTGTCACGAGGTGCCACGTGTCACAATTTCACTGGAGGGCCAAATCTGCCCTCATCATAAATCAAAATTGATTTCATGAAATTAATTTTTGGGAATATAACAAAATTGATAAATTAATTTATTAAAATTCATTTTGAAATTTATCAAAAGTAATTTTTATAAATTAATTATCTCCAAATGGATTTACCTAAATTATTATTTGATTGTTTGTCCCCGAAGCCATCTAGGCAACTCTTTCTATTTCACCCATGAATCGTTCCTATCCCAAAAACTATTCACTTAATCAGCAACCCATTGATCCAATCGGTTGAAATCTAGGGGTAATCATGGGCCGGGCTTTGCCCTTATGATAAGGGCTATAGCTTAGGCCCAAACCGGCCGGGGGTTCCGAGCCTAAAACATAAGCCCCAACCCAAGTCTACACGGGCCTGGGCCGAGCCAAGCCTGATTCTGGGCCAATGTCTTTCATATATAAAACATTATGGATCTATAATATTTTATATTAAATGACATAACATGCATATAAACTTTTATTTTATATATTATATAATATAAAATATTATACATATCGTGTTATAATATTTATATATAAAATATATAATATAATGTAAAATAATATGTATACATATATATACATTATACACAAAATGTGTAAATTTAAATATATGTGGGTCAGGTCAAGTCGGGGTTGGGCTTGAAATATTAAGCCCAAACTCGGCCCTAAAATTTACAGGCCTGATGTGGGCCCAGGCCCAGGCCCAGGTCGGGCCTAAACAAAAAACCTAGGCCCAAGCCCAAAATTTCCAGGCCAGGCTTGTACAGGCCAGGCTGAAATGATCACCCCTACGTTGAACCATCAACTTATTTGGTCTAGACAACGGTTTTTTATCATTTTTTTTAATTTTAAATTTTCACATCACAACATAATATTTAATCAAACCAGACAATAATTGAACGGCTTACCCAAAAACCAGTGGCCAAAAGCGCTTCCAAGTTCCAACTTTTCTAAGCAACTAAAATAAAAATATAAAAAATAATGGTATGTGGACATTTTAGTAATTAAGCAAAAGAAGTCTCCAATTCCTGTTCGAACTTTTCGAAAGGAAGAGGTGTGACGCTTCTCGATGCTATTAATACTGAAAAGTACCAAAGAAAATATCTTTGTTGCCTCGTTGGAATGTCGAATGGGCTTTCTGGTTTTATCCGTTTCAGGTAGACTTCGTACATCCTTCATGTATATGTGCATCTGCTGTTATAATCTCTATTCGATTGATCCGATTCATGATCTTGATTGGTAATGGTATACTGTTCTTTCCTCCCGCAACCGCTATTTTTTTCAGTTTTCTTTTCTTGGAAAAGTTGCAATTTCTCTCTTATACGCCATAAAAGATATTTGAACGATTTTGGGATTTTCTGGAGTTTTCATCCCTACCCTTTTGAATTAAAAGGCATTGATTTCTTGTTCTGTTTGTCTGACTGAATTCTTCTGACGGTGGATCCAGAAAGCCGTCTATCTCTTTTTAATAATTTCCGACTCTGAAATAATTAAAATTCGGTGATTAGAACTATAAATGAATTTGAATGTGGGTTTATGATTTGGGTTGCGTTAAATTCTGGTTTTTGTATCGATATCATCCATTCGCGGATGGGAAAAAAAGAAAAAAGTGGTTTTCTTTCTAAATTAGGATGGTTATTTTTATGAGGAATTTATGGAGATTAGATTCAAAAAGCACGATATGGCCCTTTGTCGAGTTCTACTGTTTCTCTTCCGAATAAAAAGGGAATGAATTTTGATTTTGTCTGAGGAAGTTTTTGTGTGGATAAAAGCAACATTTTAATTGTTGACACTGTCAAATTTCTAGTATTAAAAGAAACGTTATCATCCATCCATATTTGGGTACGATTTGTAAGGGATTATGCAAGGGTTCTTATCCTGTATTAATATTAAAATATGGGTTTTTCCATGATTCCAGGTTGAAGCAATTTTCTTTCGGTTTTGGGAAGGAAGAAGAATCTTGTTCCAATGGAGGATTTACCAGAGCACTTAGCCTGGGACATTTTGGGTAGGCTTAAGAAAACTGCAGACCGGAATTCCACTTCTTTAGCATGTAAATACCTCCACAAATTGGAGAGAGAACAGAGGGATTTTCTTAGGGTTGGTTGTGGATTGGATCCTGCAAATGAAGCCTTAACTTCTGTGTGCAATCGGTTCCCCAACTTGAAGAAAGTTGAAATTATTTACTCTGGTTGGATGTCCAAATTAGGAAAGCAATTGGATGACAGGGGCCTTCTCATACTTTCTCTGCATTGTCCTTCTCTAGTTGACCTGACCCTGAGTTACTGTACCTTCATTACTGATTGTGGACTCGGCCATTTAGCTTCTTGCACAAAGCTTACAACTTTGAAGTTGAATTTTACCCCAGGGATCACTGGTTGTGGCATATTGTCTCTGGTTGTGGGTTGCAAGAACCTGACCACACTCCACCTAATCCGTTGCATAAACGTCAGCAGTGTTGAGTGGTTAGAGTACCTTGGAAGGCTTGAGACTCTGGAGGATCTATCAATCAAGAACTGTAGAGCAATTGGGGAGGGAGACCTTGCCAAGCTTGGACCTGGTTGGAGGAAACTGAAAAGGTTGCAGTTTGAGGTTGATGCCAATTATAGATACATGAAGGTGCGTGATCGACTGGCTGTAGATCGGTGGCAGAAGCAGTGGGTTCCCTGTGAGAATATGCAGGAGCTTAGCTTGGTTAATTGCCTCATCAATCCGGGAAGAGGGCTTTCTTGCATATTAGGGAAGTGCAAGGCCTTGGAGAAGCTCCATTTGGATATGTGCGTAGGAGTCAGGGACAGTGACATTGAGAGCTTAGCCCAGAATTCGACAAACCTCCAATCTATCTCTCTTCATCTCCCATCAGATTTCTCATTGCCTTTGTTAAACAATCCACTGAGGTTGACAGATGAGAGTCTGAAAGCAGTGGCTCAGAACTGTCCTGTGCTTGAATCAGTCAAGATATCATTCTCTGATGGTGACTTCCCTTCCTTCTCTTCATTTAGCTTAAATGGCATTCTTACTCTGATCCAAATGTGTCCAGTCCGAGTGTTGATTCTTGACCATGTCTACTCCTTTAATGACAATGGAATGGAAGCTCTCTGTTCTGCCAACTTTCTTGAGACTCTGGAGCTTGTGAGATGCCAAGAGATCAGCGACGAGGGTCTGCAACTCGTGGGACAGTTTCCACAATTGACTGTTCTTACACTTTCCAAGTGTTTAGGTGTTACGGATGATGGAATAAAGCCGCTTGTGGGATCACACAAGTTGGAAGTGTTGACAGTGGAGGACTGCCCTCAGATTTCTGAGAGGGGTATCCAAGGGGCTGCAAGGTTTGTTTCCTACAAGCAAGACTTGTCATGGATTTACTGAAGTGAAACCTTCCCTGCTTCAATTTCGCATAATTTGTTGGTCTAGTTTCCATTTTATCCAAAATGAATTATTGTCTCCTGGGAAGCTTCTTTCTTCATTTATTACGTGTTGTATCTGTGTTATCATGAATGTAATATATGTTTTTTTTTTTGGGTAAAAGAATGTAATATATGTCTAAATGCAAATAAAGGTACTCCTGTTCCACCCTGAACCAGAGTCATCAGATTTTAGGCTGCAACTTGGGTGGTTTAACATGTCTTTCCTGGGTTAGAAATGTCAGTAGGGATTGCTAACATAAAAATCTGGACTCTGGGTAAAAAATGGTTGTCCACTGAGAAAAAAAAAACATGCTTCAATCAGCTAGAAGCAAATTGAAGATACCAGCTGCCTTGCTGGTAAGGTCTTCTGTTGAATCTCTATGTTCACATGCTTTGTAAACAAGTACTTGACATCGGACTTATAGGTGATTATGGCCCAGATCATCGAAATGGGATTTGCTCCTCACAGAGTGCACCTAACAGCACATTGTAGCCCTTCATTGTAAACATCTCATCTTTTCATGAATGATAAAATCAGGTACGGGAGGTGTTCTCAAAACACCGTGAAATTGGTGTGAGGCACGCTTTGTGAGTAGCAAAATCCGGATTCCAAATCATGATTGAAATTTTAGGTGGCCCCATGTACACGTGCCATATCATGATTGGGACTATTGGCCCAATATTGTAGAATTTTAGATTTGAACTCCCAACGGACTCTATAAGCAAGTTAATAAGTTAACAACAAACATCACTTAATGACATCTCCTTTTGTTCCTGCTACCCCCTAAATAATCCGCATAAGACTTGATAGTACAATCCTATCTAAGATATGATCCACAATAAGTTCTAAATTAATCCTTTTTTTTGTTACCAAAGTATAATCATTTTTATGACCAGAATTACACCAACTGGAAGTGAGCATGCCTCCAAAATAATTCAGTACTTGCAGAAACAGTTGACACATTTGGAATTGAATATGCTTTCTTAGACAAGAGACATACAAAAAGAAGCTAGGAGACAAACCAGACAGTGCCCCAGCGAGGCTTCTTTTTCTAGTGTTATAGTAATACAGTCCACAGTGGGCACACACTACCAGCCAACCGTCTGATTCTTAGCTAGGCATGTATGACCCACTCCTGTGATTTATGATTTATTTCAGTTTTGCGAGACCCCTCATTCACCTACATTAGCCCATGACTGATGAAATCACGAACAGAACTGTCCACCGGTGTTCTTTAACCGTGGTTGACACAGATGGTCAGACCATTCAGTCTGGAAATTATCTAGGCAATCGATTCCATTTCACCCTTAACCCAGTTTTTGGCCAAAAAAACATTGATGTGGTCAACAATCCACCGACCCAGGTGGTCAACTATCAACCTGTTCAATAGTTTTTGACCATTTTTTATTTTTTAAGTTAATCCTCCTCTCAAACTAGATGGTCGAACCATTAACCCAAAAACCAGTGGCCAAAATGGCTCCGGTTCTGGGTCGTTTTTTAAAACCTTGCCGTGCATGACCCACTTCTGACTTCTGAGCTCTAATTCATGTTCTTACAACTTTTGTAGAATTACTGTGTAACAGCAAAAACAGTTGATAAATATCATTTTTTGGGTCTATAAAAAAGCCACATTTTACCAAGGTTTTTAAAATCGAAACCGGATCGGATCAGACATGGAACTGTTCTGACCACCAGTTTCCAAATTGAATGGTCCAACCGCCCAGTTCAAGTGGACAGCCCATTCTGATTAAAAATAAATAAATAATTTAAAATACATCAACAGTTCAACCACTCAAGTCAGTAGATCGCTAACCAAATCAACAGTTTTTGACCCAAACGCGGTTTTAGGGTGAAACAGAACTGATTAACTGACCAGTTCCAGGTCAACCAGTCCAACCATCCAATCCGGTCTGGTTTTCAAAACCATGCCTTTCCGAATGAGGCTAGGGCTAAGCTAGTTTCATCATGCCTGGGCTATTTTTCAGGTATGCGCTTCACAAACTGCTGAAGTGGATGAAAACCTCGAGTGTCGGATATTTATTGCAGTTTTTTTTTTCCAATATAGTCAAAGTTGGGTATCTATGCATATCAATATGACCGATACTTCTTTTTTTTTTTTACTTTTTTATTATATAACATTAGAAAATCCTCACAAGTCATGAATTTTAAAACTTTTAAAAAATGTATCCAAACATAAACATCATATCAATACTTTAATCCTTGCTCGAAATAAATGCCATAAATTTACAATTTGCGAGGAAAGAATGCCAGAGGCAACTTGATAAACATAAATGCAACAATGGTGGTAGCATGAGAACAATGCTCAAAATGACCTGTTCACGAGGATTGAATTCAAACAGTTATAGAATAATCCACAGAAATGAGTGGTCTAACATGCATCATCCCTCGCTTGTGCCCCCTGCCCATCTGTAATACTTCATAGAAGAAAACAGTAATTGGTTAAAACCTATATTTAGAAGATGTTTAGACCAAAATATGTACATAATTTGCAGAAAACATTAATCTCCTCTGTCCATGCATTTCTTGAGATATAAAAACATGGGAGAATAAGCAGCAAATCCAGATATAGATGTGGATGTGGTGTCAATATTTTTGCCATATACTACCAGAACTTCCCATTAGCCCACCTAAAATAGAAAGAAACAGAAGTTCCAATCATCGAAGCACATTATGTCTCAACAGCTTGCTTGATATGTGGGAACCGTGGAGCCCAACGAGCATATCCTGCACATGGGTGAAATGCATAGACGGGTTATTTGAATCAAATCCATCCATAGCGGACTTCTCCAACACTTAGATTCAACAAGGACCAAAAATCAAATTGAATTACACACCTGCAGTAACAATCTCGTGAAGATCAATTTCTGCTTTAGCATCAGCAGACATCTCCTGCATTGAATTTGGAAGAGGTAGAACCTGTCAGGAAAATGGAAATTTTTCCACCAGAGAATGGACTACGGTACCTAATTTACAGACTATGGCACATAATGGGGGCTAAACTTAAAGGTCACTCAGAAGTGCTTTCTCCAGAAATTCCATATTTCCATCAAAGAATATAATGATGTTACACATCAGCCACCCAAATCAATTACTCAAAAAACACCAAGAATTGGACCACCTCCGCATGCATGCTAATACATGATGGATTCTTTTAACATACAAGTCAATTCTGAGTGCAAACTCAGATTTATCCATCCATTTTAACCAGCAAGAAGGGCTATGAGAGCATGGGCAAGTTTACCTGTCCACATGTAGCCAAACTTCTCGCTATGAGCCGTGACAAACCACTAAGAGTGTGGTTTTCAAAGCCAGGCTGCTTTAGAATCACCTCCTCTGATGTTGAATCAAAGATAAGAGAACAAATGCTTGAAGCCATCATTATAATAGATGGATCGTCAGTGTCATCTGGAAACCATGTTCAGGAGGTTAAATCAAAGGTAGAACTTATAAGTAACTCTTCTGCAAAAAGATAATAGTGATAGTAATGATAATAGTGAAGTAAAAAACTGTAGAATTACTAGCTAAAAAAGCACAGTATCATTTTATTCCTACATGAAAGCAAAGCCACCTGCTATTTACACGGAGAATTCACGAGAGAGGGAGGAGGGGGAGGGAGGGAAAGAGGGAAGTCTAATCCATTCCCTCTATATATTGTTGGTCTCTTGTCATTTCTGTTTCAATTCTGTTCATAAATCTCTCAATGCCCTTTTGCTAGAAGTTACTTGCCCTGATGCCTACATCTAGAAATATATACCAAGAGTTGTGATATACCACAAGTCCACACTCGAATGCCGTTAGAGCCTCTTGCCCAGATACAGATATTAACATGGATATAGATGGGATCAAGGATATGACTCTCATTTCCTAAAATCCTGGACAGGGATATAGATACAGGTACCCCATATAATATGCTTGTATCATTCTTTCACATCTAGCTTTTGATTTAAAGTACCATTTCATGTCTTGCCAAATTTAATTAAATTTCGAAGATACAGAGATTCTTTTATTGCATGATTTTGTTAAAACATTCCGTTTTATTTGACACATTTTAAAAGTATTTATAGTGTATCTGGAATCTTCCACACAGCATCCAATATCATATCAGGTTTGTTTCATAGCAGTTGGCTGCTATGAAGAGATGCACCGAGTTGGAGGTGGAAGGGGATTGTCAGACCATAATTTCTTGGATGAAGACTGGCATTGAGATGCCTTGGGAATTGAGGCCATTGGTGAGACAGGCTTTAGACTAGGCAGCAATTTGAACAGCGCATTCAAATGGGTGCCTAAATGTGCTAACAGCTTGGCTGATGCCTTGGCCAAATCTGTGCTGTCAAGGAAAGTCTGGAATGGGGTGAACCAGGGCCAGGAATTACTGTTGTAAATCAACTGTTATAAAGCCAAGTCAGATTGGCTTGTACTCTATTGGCCTGCTACGCTTTTTTGGATAGTATGGAGATCTTTAATGAAATATTCATGGTTATTTTTCCAAAAATGTGTTCCATGTTAGTGTCCTGTACAGGTATGCAGGTGTCATATTTATAGGTTAAAGCATCTCTCCATTCACTGGGCAACCAGCTAAGCAGGCAATATAGACATAAACATTTTATGGGGACAAAAAGTAATTATGCTCCTTATGTTATTGTTCCAAGTGTGCATACCCTGTTTTGGGTTGATATAAGCGTATGCAGACTAAAAATTAGGCTTTTTTTTCTGATAGGTAACTGAAATGCTTTGTTACATTTTGTAGTCATGTTGTTACAAAGTTAGGCATCTTATTCCCTCAGTGTTTGTGTGCACGTGTGCATGTTACTTTTTTTATTAGTAACAGATCAAGAAATTTTGTTAATTCTGTAAAATGATTAGTATTTACAAACGCCAAGCACTCTCAGCTTGGTCTGGCCATAACCACCCACACACCCACCATAAGGACTTCTCCTTTTTCTCTTCCTTTCTGTCTACCCCTTGTTATGTCATTGCATCTGCAAACTCATCGGAAGATCCATGAACCCAATTTACATTGATGACCATCTCTCTTTTCAACTCATTTCTGTAATCCCAAGGCAAGTATGGCATTACAATAGTAAAGATGTTTCAGTTTAGAACAAACAATTTTTCTAAGAGATGATATTCTCAACTTCATGCATGAACTAGATGAAAGTTCCCAAAAAAAAATCCTACAACCATTTAACTGCAACTAAGGATTAAATTTTTTGATATTACAATGAATCTTAGCAGCCTCAACAAGATAAGATGTGGAAACACATTGAAATGCAAACCCACCTGAAAATGACAAAAAAAGATACACAAGGAAAAGGTGAAGATGCACAAGAAGATGCAAAGGGAAAAAAGCTTTTCTTAATGCATAGATGAGCTAAATATATATGGTGGATGTAAAAGAACACAGTTATAATTTATCTCTGCTATACGCAACCATATGTCCTGCTGAAAGTTTATGTTAAGTTGAAACACATTAAAGGTTGTTGATTCAATTCTTAAAGTTTTAAAAATCCATGTAAAAATTAGCTGTTTTATAGACTTAAAGCAGATGCCATTGCTTGGGGTAATGGTAAAATCTCAGGCTGACATGCATGAGGACATGGGTTCAAGTTTGAAAGTGCAGTTACTGTGTAAAAAGATTAGGTCCATATCCATTGATCCAAAAAAGGGTCCAGTCCACCCCACCCAAGACCCCAGATAGCTGGGGCTAACATGGAGTTACATAAATCTGTAAATTCCATTCTAAAACATATAGTTTTATATAATTATTTATAAGATAATATTACATGTTGAAAGAACCAACGAAAATGTTTTGCAATGTTTGCAGGTCATCCCCATTATATGTAGCACCTTCTATAATTGTCCTTTGGGAATTTTTTTAATCTGTAATGGTGTATTTGAGCCTTCCCCAAAGAATGGATTTTGGGGGTTTTCCTCTTGTACTATAGTTTTATATAATTATTTATAAGATAATATTACATGTTGAAAGAACCAACAAAAATGTTTTGCAATGTTTGCAGGTCATCCCCATTATATCCAGCACCTTCTATAATTGTCCTTTGGGAATTTTTTGAATCTGTAATGGTGTATTTGAGCCTTCCCCAAAGAATGGATTTTGGGGGTTTTTCTCTTGTACTATTATCTCAAATTTAATAAAATTACCTTACCTTTTTCAAAAAATCATTATCATTTCTTATTTATTAGATTTTTATTTTAACTCTTATACTCCCCAAAATATAAAAGAATCTATGAAATTGTAATTATAAATAATACAATACCAAAAAGAACAATGTTACCCTCTAACAATAAATTGCAGTCCTTTCAGAAATTACTTTAAAATTTTTCAAATTCTTGTAGTTGATTATCCTAGTTCTTAAAAATACAAATTATTTACAAAATATAATTTAATTTTCAGAAGTACCAGTCTATGAAAGCTTTAGATTCCTCATTAATTCGACAGGTTTTTCGGTTTTCATGAACAACAAACCATTTTCTAGGCAGATCCCTTACATAACTAGTATACTTTAAGAAATTAAAGATACTCAACATAAGTATGTAGTGCCACTCACACTCATATATGCTTACAGTGTATCTCATAAATAAAATTGCCTTCCTTTTTTCTTAGAAAAACAAAAAAAATGCCACTCATAACCCTTTATTATTTATTCTGTCTTTAAATATTCCATGTGAGTAAAACCCATAAAGTTGTATTGCATTGGTTCTATCTTATCTAGCATAATGGTGAAAAACAACTCTTTGCCGCAATGTGCTGATACATTTATTGGAAAATCAAACTTGTCATTGCATCGTGCAGTTGGGCCAATAGGAAGCTGGACTAAAAGATACCTGCCCAAGATGCCAATGCTCTTAAAAGATGAGCAGAACTAGATGCATCCAATTGAACTCCAATTTCCTCTCTCTGAAAACAGAAAGAGGGGAAGAGGTCATTAGGAGACCATACAAAATATAAAGACATGCAACTTAGTGCAAGCCTAATGCTAAAGTGTACAAATCACGATAGAAGTACCTTCAATAAAAAATTCATGATGGTATCACAAGCCAAGAATATGGTAGCATCATCATCCATCATTGGACCATTAGCATCAATCAATTTCACAAGGCACTCAACAACCTGTTAAATAAAATAATTCAATATTTCCATATTTACCAAAATATTTATGCAAAGAATAAGTTCGGTTTACATGCAAGACAATTGCTTATTCAGTTTCATCAAATTGTAATTTGCCCTAAACATCATTAAAAATGAGGAAAGCGAATATGATGTAGCACTAAAAGAAAACCAAGAAACTCCAATGGAACCCCTTAATAAACCTCATCCTATTAAAATGAAATGATAACTAAAGGTAAGAAACAGTGACAATAAATCATTGTACAAGTGATTTTTTTGTTAACTTACGGCTTTATGTCCTCCAACTGAAGCCAAGACCTTACATCCTTGACTTTTCATCGTTATTTGGCACAGCATTGGAAGCAAAAAGTGTACAGAGTAAAATGGCCTATCATTAAAACAACAAAATCAAACCAAATGGTCCAAACACTGTGTATGTATATACATGTTAAACACACACTGTGAATCATTTAAACAGAACATAAAAAAGATGATCAAGAAACCTTTGTTCCTCTTCACCTTCAATCGAGAGAATATATGGTAGAAGTTCCCGAACTTTTTCCTTGCAGGCAGAGGGTGCTTCTGCCAGATAGCTGAAATGAAAATTCGTTATTAAAACTCATTCAAGAATCTATTCTAAAATAAGTTAAAATTAATGTTGAGTTGATGATTGTGGTGGAACAAAGTTTTATAAATGGGAATGAGAAAAAAATAAATAAAAGAGTAACTCTTTCACCTATGACAATAGGTGGATTGTTGTACAGATGAATGAAAAATTTTTGTTCTTCACAAAGAAATACAACTAAGGGCCAATGCACAGTAAAGCCATTAATGAGAAAGGTTCCTACTCTGGATCTAGATGTCATACACAGTAAAAGCTTGCACTATCTTGTAAAGAACTTCTACTTAAAATATGCATTATTCTTCCTCTGAGAATCCAGAAAGCTATGTAAATGCAATGCACTTCCCTCCAGTTCTCCAGGGCTCTTTTAACATAAGATGTTTTATTTTACCTATATGGGTGTCATCATTCAAAACACATTACTTTAACCAATGATGATACATAATTAGTTTTGTCTCCTACACTGGATATCAACTGCCAAGTGAAATCTATGAATCAGAACTGTAATTTATACTTAAGGTAAGGACTATTGCAGTATATTTATTCAAATATAGCAATTATATGGATGTCATTCTTTGCAAAAAGGAAATACTGCCATGAATTGTTGAAATATCTAAATGTATTTTATTGCCAAAAACAAGAGAAGATGTACCTATCTTTTCTTTTTTGTGCTCATGGGGAATAAGGATGTATTTTTCTATGTTCTTTACATATATCCCATTACTTATTGAAAGACACAAGAACATTCCCAGAGATGTGTTAAAAGGAAAAATGAAGAAAATCTTGGCGGTGGAATTATAAAGGTCAATACACCATCAATAGCAAAAGGTCCTATTCCAAGGTTTGGCAGGGGTCTAGAAAAATAAGCCAGTGACCTAGAGGGTGTATGTTCAAATTGGACTCAAAAAAGGCTTATGGTAAGGTGGATAGAAATTTATTGCTCCATATCCTGAGACATGGAGACCTTGGTGAGAAGCAGTGCAAATTTTCAACAGGAATTGAAATAACGATATCTCTTCTCCCTCTCCTATCACCTTTGTGGATGACATTTTTAGCTATCTTATATTTCAGGTTAAACCAGTTGGAATTTTGACAGGTTTTGAAACAGACAAGGGTTTCTCATTTCCAGTTTGCAGACAGCATGCTTTTTTGTTTAAAAAGTGTTGGAGAGGAAATTTGAGTTGGAAGAAATAAAAGAGGCAGTATTTTCAATGGATAGATCAAAGGCACCGGGCCCAGATGGTTTTACAATGGCTTTCTACCAGGATTGTTGGGAGATTCTAAAGGAGGATATATGGTTGGTATTTGATGAATTCCATACCAAATGAGTGATTAACCCTGGGTTAAATTCAACATTCATTGCTTTAGTTCCCAAGAAAAGTGATGCAAGCCATCCAAAGGACTACAGGCCGATCAGTCTAGTTAGCAGCCTCTATAAGATCATCACTAAGGTGCTGTCAATTAGAATCAGAAGGGTGCTACCAACTATCATCTCGAACAATCAAGAGGGAGACAAATAACAGATCGAATTCTTGTAGCAAGTGAGAGTTTAGAGGACTACAAGAGATCTAGGAGAAGAGGTGTGGTCTGCAAACTAGATCTGGAAAAGGCTTATGATATGGTTGATTGGTCCTTCTTAGTGGAGGTGATGATGAAATTTGGGTTTGGAGACATCTGGTGCAAATGGGTGATGGGATGCATTAGGGATTGTCATTATTCTATCTTGGTGAACGGGACAGTAGTGGACTATTTCCCAGCTTTGAGGGGGATTAGACAAGGAGACCCCCTATCCCCCTTCTTGTTTACATTGGTAGCTAAAGTGCTGGGGGGATTGGCATCCAAAGCAGATTCCAAGGAGCTCAGAAAAGGGTGAAGAGTTGGAAGGGATAAGGTACCACTTACACATCTACAATTTGCAGATGATACGATTCTGTTTTGTGAAGGAGGGGATATCAATCGGATTAAAAATCTGAAACTCTCTATACAGCTCTTTGAATAGATGTCAAATCTTAGGTTGAACTTTGAAAAAAGTTGTATAGTTGGAGTCGATATGGGGGAAAGGAAGATTGGGGAGTATGCAGATATGTTGGGATGTGTAGTGTCTAACTGGCCATTAACCTACCTGGGCTTACCTTTGGGGAATAATCCTCAGGGAGATGATTTCTAGGCCCCTGTTGTGGAGAGATTTGAAAAGAGACTTGCCGACTGGAAAAGAAATTATGTCTCTTGGAGGGAGAATCACCTTAATTAGATCTACATTGGCTAACCTTCCTGTATATTTTATGTTAGTTTTCAGGATACCGATGAAGGTGGCTAATAGATTGGAAAAGCTAATGAGGGATCTTCTATGGGAGCCGGGGGAGGAGAAAAGGGACCATAGGGTAAAGTGGGAGTAGTCTATAGAGGTAAAAAGGAAGGAGGGTTGGGTATTGGTAATATTAGGATTAGGAATCTTGCATTACTAGGGAAATGGTTGTGGAGATTCTCATTGGAGAAAGAAAGGTTGTGGGTTAAGGTGGTGGGAAGTATACATGGACTAGCAAATAATGGATGGGACTCGAGAATTCTAGCACGGGCTACAAGAGCTTCCCCTTGGAGAGATATTCAAGCCATCTTGCCTTTATTTTCTCCATGGATCACGTACAACTTGCATTCTGATAACCTTAAAAAATTTTGGGAACATGTTTGGGTTGGGGATTCCCCTTTGAAAGATCAATTTCCATGCCTTTTTTCTATGTCTTCCCTCAAGTATGAACCAATTTCATCCTTTCTTGTTCCTTCCAATTCACCTTCTAGGTTTGGTTGGAATTTAAGTTTGAGAAGAGGTGTTAGGGACACAGAGTTTGCCTGTACTATAGCCTTACTATCTATCCTTGAAGGAGTATTCATTGAGCCGTCTAAAGCAGATAGCAGAATCTGGAAACTCACTCCCTCGGGTTCTTACACTTGTGCCTCCTTTTTCAAAGCATTGTTACCCTCTCATCCTGTTGGTTCCTCTTTTCCTATTAAAGAAGTGTGGTGTTGACCTATACCTCCTAAGGTTGGGAGTTTTTGTTGGGAAGCCTTACAAAAACTCCCAACCTTAGGAGGTATAGGTGGACACCACACTTCTTTAATAGGAAAAGACCCAACAGCTGCTTGTCTCCTCATTGGTGTGTTCTCTGTAAGTCTGATGGTGAGTATGGATATCATTTACTAATATATTGTCAGTTTGTTAAAGCTATATGGGTATGGTTTACTTCTCTGTTTGGACGCAGGTGGACTCCCCCTTTGAATGCTCCAAGCTTGTTTTCTTCCATGCCTAATTGGCCAACTAAAAGGGCTAAAATCATGTGGAGGTGTGGTAGAGCTGTAGTCTATTGGACAGTGGGGGAGGAGAGGAACTCAAGGATCTTCTCAAATAAAGAGAGAAGTGCGGAAGAAATCATGGAAATCATCCACATTAGGATGGTACGATGGTTGAGAACATTGGAGCTGTTCAAAGTGTTCTCAGTTGATGAGCTGTTAAGGAATTGGAAGGAGATTGCAGATTCAGGTTTATGTAGAAAGATATTAAAAGTGTGCTGGACTCCTCCACCCCTTGGGTTCACTAAACTGAACTTTGATGGCAGCAGCATAGGCAACCCAGGGCCTTCCGGAATTGGAGGTGTGATAAGGGATGAAACAAGGAACTTGTTAGCCTTGTACTCTGGGCCGATTGGGGTGGGTGACTCTTTGAGGGCTGAGATTATAGGAGCTATTGAAGGAATGCAAAAGGTCAAGGAAATAAATATCAAAAAGGTGGTTATAGAATGTGATTCTGAAACAGTGGTGTAATGGCTAAAAGAGGACAGTGCTATGATGTGGAAATACAGCAATGAAAAGAGGAAGTATAAGTGGTAAACCAAGGACATGGAAATTCAATGTACATGGATAAAGAGAAGTGCAAATGCATTGGCTGATGGTCTAGCTAGGCAAGGGGTAAATAGAGATACATTATTTTGGGCTGTTTTGTAATCACTGCATGGTCAGAAAGTTTCTTGGGTAGCTGGAGTTTAAGACTTTTTAGCTCCATCCCTTTGTAAACCTGATTTTTATTATTAATAAAATTTCACTGTTACTGATCAATAAAAAAAAAAAACTTATTAGCTGAACTGATTAAAACATTGTATCATTTTTTTATGGATGATTATAACACTGTATCATTAACATCAAAGGTTGTAGACTTTTAGGGATGACAATTTTCCCCATCCCTGACGAGGACCCGACTTCCCCGACCCAATGGGGTCGGGGTCGGGGTCGGGGATGGGGATTGAGGTCCCCGACCCCGGTTATGCATGTATATATATATTAAATATATATTATTATATTATTTATAATATATATATATATACATATTAAATATTATATATATATCAAAATATATTTAAAACATTATTTATAATTTAACTTTTTTATTTATTTTAAGTAAATTTATTTTTCAAAAAAAATACTGTTATCTAAAAAAATTTGGGGATTCGGGTCCCAACGGGGAATCCATCCCCGTCAGGGATTGGGGATGGCGAACAAATTTTATCCCTAGTAGGGATCAGGGATGGGGTGGGGGTTAATTTCAGAATCGGAGTCGGGGATGGGGAATATGATCCCCGCCCATTGTCATTCCTATAGAATTCACATTCA
Organism: Nelumbo lutea; assembly: GCF_056320005.1. Taxonomy (NCBI): domain Eukaryota; kingdom Viridiplantae; phylum Streptophyta; class Magnoliopsida; order Proteales; family Nelumbonaceae; genus Nelumbo; species Nelumbo lutea. The sequence continues at coordinate 18,880,407 of NC_142691.1, forward strand.
AATCCTAGATAGGCTAAATTGTTTAAACTCTAAACATCACATGTACAAACATAAAGTACAGTCAATTACCTATTCAACATCCAGTTCAAGGTTTATTCATGAAAAAAATAGCAACAAGCCAGGTGAGGCACACCCCACAATGTTCAAAGCATATAGTCATTCCCTTTGTTGGTTATTCAATCTGAACTCAGTGTTTTAAATCATGATATGACCCAGAAATTTGACACGTAGTTCACAGACTTATAGCAGCGTTCACACACTCGAACATCAACAAAAGAATCTAGTATTCATTCAGCAGAAAACATTAACAGTTGGTCGGTTCTTCGAGAGACCGTCGGCTCTCCCAAACACTCACAATATTCTTTACTCAAAGAAAACATACCACCCCCATCCCCCAAAGCCCCTTCTTATACTCTATTGATAGCATAACTGACTCCCTCTATAAATGCCCAACTGGCCTAGTTATAAATGCCCAAAAACTCTTCTTATTCATAACTAACATAGCTATAAATGCCCCAAGACTCTCCTTATTCCCTCCAGCTATAATTGCCCTCATGTGATTAATTGTTCAATTATTCCCCCCCCCCCCTTAGTTGATTGTTGACCTTTCCTCTTCCTGGCATTAATTGGGGCCTACATTACCCGCCGCCCAAAGTCTAACCTTGTCCTCAAGGTTAAAATGAGGAAACTGGTCTCGAAGTAAGTCAAAAGGCTCCCAAGAATCTTCAAAATCAGGCAGGCCCAGCCAATGAATAAGAACTCCCAAACCAGTAGCTCCAGGCATAGTGGATGGACGCACACCACATACTGATATGTCCCTGCACAGGCCAAGCAGCAGCATCGCCCAGTGCACAGATGGTGTGTCTGCTTTGTCACCTCTTGAAGCATGTCTATTTCCTCCAGCTTCATGTTTCCAACCTTCAGCCTCTCCATGATCATCCACAGCCATCCCGCCCCCTCCCTGCATAGTGTGCACTGCCCACAACTTTCATGCTTATAGAAATAAGAGAGCCTAGCAATTGCATCCACAATATCAGTTGACTTGTCCATCACAATTACAGCAGTTGTCCTTAAACTCTTTTGGACAGCCTTGAGTGCATCATAATCCATCAAAACATCATCACATATGTGCTTTGGAATCAGTGGAACAGAAGAACCCCCTGGTATCACTGTAAGCAAATTATCCCATCCACCTCTAACTCCTCCAAAGTGCCTCTCTATCAGCTCCTTCAATGGATTAGATGCTTTGCGAAACCTTCTGTGCCTCTTGCTCTTCCTGTATGCAAGCAACCAAATTACAATGGCCAAAGTTGTGCAAAGGATCATCCCACTAACAATTACAAGGATGATAAGATACTCCTTGTGGCGGCGCAGGTGGTAGCATGTGTTCTCTATATCAAGCATACAGATGAACTCATGAGAGTTGTTGCATCTCTCACCCACAAGGGTTGGCTGGCCATTAGTCACCAAAGTACAGGTATTGATCAGATTAATGCCTTTGCATGATGAATTGGAGAAATTGGAGTGAAATGGGGCCCCAAGGAAGATGGACTCATTCCAATGTGTTGCATTGTCAGACCACTTCCAACTAAAACCACCTGTAAAATTGAAGCCTCTTCCTCCAACCCAGCAGCCTCTTGCTGTATTAGTGCAGAGTTTTCTAGCAAAACTTAGTTCCTTGGCTGATGTCAGTGCTGCCAAGTGCCCATTATAATCCCTACATCGGGACTCGGATTCATCCCAATAACTGGAGTTTTCTATCAGCCCAAAACACTTGCTCTTATTTGGACTGATTACCCAATCATTAGGGCAAAGTGACTTATTTGAGCTGATCTCCCAACTAGTATGGCAAAGTGCTGCTAATTGATAAGCCCAAAGGGCCTGATTCTTATCCTCAATCTTCTGGGCCGCAACCATTTTCCTGATCAACCCAACGGGTTCCATCTGTCGGAGTTCGGCCTGGATATCTGGGTGCAACCCATTCACAAAGGCTGCTTCAGGGACTGATTCTAGCAGGTCACGTAAGGGGGCAGAAAGCACCTCGAAATGGCGACGATATTCCTTGACAGTAGTGGATTGACGTAATGATAGAAGCTGCTCCTGCAAGTTTCCCTCCTGAGTTGATCGAAAACGTTCAAGGAGGAGATCCTTGAATTCTGCCCAACTTCGAAAAGGTCGCCGACCATCCTCCCAATAACACCATGCCAATGCATCACCCTCTAAGCAGACCACTGCTGCCCGCAGATGTTCCGCCGGAAGCAAGCCATTAATCTCAAAATAGCGCTCTGCGCGAAACAGCCAGCCGTCTGGATTTTCCCCATAAAAAATAGGCAACTCCAACTACCGAGGAAGTGAATCAAAAATACGTTCCGGGACTGTCATTGAAGGGGACGTCGGAACAGCTGCACTCTTCCCTTTGTCAGCCGCACGACTTGATGCGGATGCAGGAGGAGCATTGTCAGTTGTAGTCAAAGGAGCTGACAAGGTATGTTGCTGAAGCAACAGATCAAATCGTCTTACCAAGTCTTGAACGGCTCCTTCCAGAGACGAGATCTTCGAAAGTCCAGCTGCTATCTCATCACGTAAGCCATCCATCTCCCCACGAAATTCAGAATGCAGAGAAGTCAAGCGTTCTTCGAAACCCTCCACCTGCGATGCCACTTCCTTGCTGTCACTATGGCCGAGGAAAGACGCGCTCTGATACCACTGATATGACCCAGAAATTTGACACGTAGTTCACTGACTTACAGCAGCGTTCACACACTTGAACATCAACAAAAGAATCTAGTATTCATTCAGCAGAAAACATTAACAGTTGGACGGTTCTTCGAGAGACCGCTGGCTCTCCCAAACACTCAATATTCTTTACTCAAAGAAAACATACCACTCCCAAAGCCCCTTCTTATACTCTACTGATAGCATAACTGACTCGCTCTATAAATGCCCAGCTGGCCTTGTTATAAATGCCCAAAAACTCTTCTTATTCATAACTGACATAGCTATAAATGCCCCAAGACTCTCCTTATTCCCTCCAGCTATAATTGCCCTCATGTGATTAATTGTTCAATTATTCCCCCCCCCCCCTTAGCTGATTGTTGACATTTCCTCTTCCTGGCATTAATTGGGGCCTATCAGCCAGGTGAGGCACACCCCACAATGTTCAAAGCATAGTCATTCCCTTTGTTGGTTATTCAATTTGAACCCAGTGTTTTAAATCATGCGGCACAAGGCCTCCTCATGCCTGAATGAAGGGAGGTGCCAATTCTGGAAAAATAAAGAAAAGAAACTTATTATATAAAATATGCAAATCTAAATTCTAAAAAAGATATGAAATGTTTCCATATATCTATTAGCTCATTGGGTTGAATGTAGTTTTAGCAAGATCTCTAATCTAGTGTTTTAAAAGGCGTGACAGGTGTATGCCTCGAGGCACACCTCCATGCGAGGCGCCCCCAAAACGCCCTGAGGCGTATGCCAGAGGCGCTGACACCTCTGAGGCATTTGCCTCAGGTGCAAGAGGCGTGCACCTCATATGCTTTTTTCATGAGGCATGCTAGAGGCATACACATCATGCGCCTCATGCACACTTCATATAAAAAGATAGAAAAGAAAGAAAGGAAAGGAAAGGAAAAGAAAGGGAAGAGAAGGGGAAGAAAAAGAAAGAAAGAGAAGGAAAAAAAAACAAGAAAAGGAGGTGTATGCCTCCTCGCCCCCCTCCTCTTAAGGAGGCTTATGCCTCCTTGTGTTCAGGAGGCTTACGTTCTGAACTATGCCTCACGCCTCTACGTAGTGGAACACCACACATCACAACTCCCTGTTTCAGAACATTGCTCTAGTCTTGATGGTCAAATTCTAAACATCATAGATTCATAGATCCAACCTGTGTAATAAATTATAAACATCATAAACTATTCTAAACATCAACCATACTAGTGCTGTGCATCTTCATTCTTCTTAATATAAAAGATTCTTATTAAAAATAAAGAAAAATGAGCTCCTTCCTTTTCTTCCTCCTCATCCCCCTCCTGTTAAGGAGGCATAAGCCTCCTTGTATTCAGGAGGCTTACATTCTGAACTACGCCTCACACCTCTAAGTAGTGGAACCCCCTCATGTCACGCCTCCGCGTTTCTAAACATTGCTCTAGTCTTGAAGTTCAAGTTCTAAACATCATAGATTCATAGATCCAACCTGTGTAAATTATAAACATCATAAACTATTTAAATTCTAAACCTCAATGATCAACCATAATATAGTAGATTACCTAGTCAAACATCAAATTCAAGGTGAATCCATCAAAACAAAACAACAAGCAAGGTGAGACACACGTAAGGTGAGATGCAACCCACAAAATGATCCCTGCCTGTGAGGCACACCTTTAAAACATTCTCTGCACCACACCTATGGTCTTAGGTTGCATGTAATCATGCCCATATCATCATTCCCTGTCATACCAATGTTCCATTGTTGAACACAAGATTTTCCAACTTCCTTCCAACATTATTTAACTTTGCAAAGCTTCATTGTATCCATTAGAAATATAATATATTGCCATCTCCTTAAGAATTCAAGGTCCCGAGCATACACAAAAACATTTAAACCTTGGGGCATGACTATAAATGCTAAACTATACACCACGAAGTGAATAACCACAAAAGCAGTAATATACAGACATGACAAGGTTCAGGCAATTAGAAATTCATAAATGTTAAAGGACTTGATGAAGATCTAGCACATAAAGCATACCTTCCAATTATTCGTACTGAAGCTAGAAGATCATCTCCTTTCCTTTTCCCATGCTCCTGTAGCATATTGATTTTAAATCAAGAAGCCATAGAATTGCCTATTTCTAATACCAAGACCTTCAAAATCATTACCTTTGCATCTTGCAAAAATTCCAGAACTACACCAGTTGTCTCATTAAGCTGAGTAATCACCTTTGTTAAAGTACTTTCACTAATAGGGCCCCCTGCATGTATGTTCACAAAAAGAAGTAAAATTTGCTGGGAGAACGCACAACAAACATAGACCTTACATACTGGTTTGTCTTGTTCAACAGAGTTAAGTGTCAAAATGTCAATATTTTCACTATGAGAGAGAGTTTGTAGAAACTTCTATAAGAGACAAAAAATGTTGTTTAGAGAGAAAGTTGTTAGTGTAGGGGTATTTCTGTCTTTATACTTATGTTGAGGTTGCTGATCTGTAATATTATATTAGAACTAGTGTCCCTCACTTAAGTAAGGGAACATGTGTCTTTTCCATCATGCTAGTAATATAAAACATGTCTGGCCGAATGGGAGAGGCGATTTTTTCCCTGATTTGAACCAGACTTTTCTTCTCTCCTTTTCTCCTCCTTTCTCTCTCTCTCTTTCCTTCTTCTTTCTTCTTCTCTCTTCTTGGCTATTATCGGACTAACAGAACTCAAAGGCAGGCCAAATCATAATATGGTATCAGAGCTCAACTAGGCAACTAGGATCTGCCCAGATTTCTGTTTTCTGTGCACTCAATCTAGGGTTTTCTCTTGATTTCTCTGCCATCAATTGGAGATAAGGGAAAGGGCTGAAAAGGAGTGGTCGCCCTCTTCCCTTGGAGGTTTCTATGCCTCCAGTTGTGCTGTTCATGGTTGGTTGTTGTGGTTTCTAAGAAGCCCTCCCCTAATCGATGAAGAGAAGAGGGCTGATTCATGTGGTGCAATGGATGTCATGTGTGGTCTGATTTTCTTCTTGTGTGGTTTGTTTTTCAGGTGATGAGGTAAGAGATTTCTATGCATATTTTGTTATGAATCAAATAGGAAGTATGTTTCAGATCGTATGACGGGATTTCATACTGTTTTTTGTGTGATTCGAAGGGGGAGTGGTTCTCGTATAGTGGTGAGATTTCAGGTAGTCGTAGGGTAGGGTTTTTTGTGATCAATGTGATCAAGTAGTGTGCAGTGTGCTGAATTCAGGAATAACAGAATTCAGCAATGGGAGATAACAATAATAGCAAATCTAATGTGATGATACCTACTAACTACTTGAATGTTCAAATGACCTCCATTAAACTAAATGGAGAGAATTATGTACCTTGGGCTAAATCTGTAGAAGTTTTTTTTAAGGCAAAGAAGAAGGTGAAACACATAAGGGAGGAGAAACCATCCACTGATTCTCATGAGTATGAAGACTGGAACAAGAGGATGCACAGATTATCACGTGGTTATGGAACAGTATGGAACCCAAGATTAGTGTAAATTCCATGTTTCTTGACACTGCCAAAGATGTGTGGGACCATGCTAAGAAGTTGTATTCTGATCAAAACAATACAACCAGAGTATATCAGCTGTATCAAGAATACTTTAATCTGCAACAGGGCAATCAAAGTCTTGAGGAGTACTATGCTAGTATGAGAAGCATTCGTAATGAGTTGAATGTTTATCACCCCCTCACTTCTGATGTCAAAATTCAGCAACAACAGAGAGAACAGCTTGATGTGACTCGATTTTTGGTGGGGCTGAAATCTGAGTATGAACCAGTGCGGGCTCAGATACTAGGAGGGTCAGCTCTCCCTTCCTTAGAAGAGGTGTTTGTTTGCTCGACTTCGGAGGACTTCCATTGGATCTACTGAGAACTCTAATGTTTCTGATAGATCAGCCTTTGCAATGTTAAGGGGCCGTGGTGTTAGAGGTGGAGCTTGAGGAGCTCAGTCTGGCCGTGGTGGTAGTAGTGGTCGGGTATATGGCTGCAATGGTAGGGGTGGTGGACCTACATATAACTGTGGTGGTGGTCGTACTGGAGGTAGAGATTCAGGGGGAGCCCTTGGCAGAGGACGTTGCTCGGGTTCGAGGAGATATACTCATTGTGGAATGGATGGACATACCATTAATTATTACTATGACTTGCATGGTCCACCCTCAACTTGGGCCAATCATGCCCTGACTAGTGACACCAGTTTCAGACAGGAGAATCGTTCAGCTGATCAAATGCCCCCTACATCCACAGATGTTCCTGGAAAGGAGATGGTGAGTGTTCCCCGTGATGAGTATGAGAGGTTTGTCCAATCCACATCTCAGCAGAATACGGCTACTTTCGTACACTCAGGTATAGCTTGTTTGGCATTCACACCCAATCCCTGGATTATTGACTCTGGAGCCTCCAATCACATGATTGGAATTCCAGGTGAGTTTTCTTCCCTCTCTCATTGCTCAACATCACAATCTGTTACCCTTGCTAATGGTTCCACATCCTCGATTTGTGGTGTTGGCAATGTTAACTTGACCCCCTTATCTTTATCCTCAGTTTTGTATGTCCCTAAATTTCCGTTTAACCTTATGTCTATTAGTAAGTTAACCAAGTCACTCAATTGCTCTATTACTTTTTACCCTTCTATGTGTGTTTTTCAGGATCTCAAGACGAGGATGAAGATTGGTGGAGGGCATGAAGCTGGTGGATTGTATTATCTTGACAGTGGTGGAAGAACATCAACAGCTCTCCAGTCATCTCTCTCTCCTCTCCAGTGACACTGTCGATTTGGTCATCCTTCGCTGAAAGTTTTGAAATCTTTGGTTCCTTCGTTGAGTCAACTTTCTGTTTTAGATTGTGAGTCGTGTTAGCTGAGGAAACATCATCATGTTCCCTTTAGTCCTAGGGTTGATAACCGTGTGTCGAGTCCTTTTTCTTTGGTTTATTCAGATGTTTAGAGTCCTTATAAAGTGATGCCATACAATGGATATAGATATTTTGTCATTTTTGTTGATGATTTTTCAAGGATGACGTGGCTCTATTTAATGAAAGAAATGAGTGAATTGTTTACCATCTTCAAAAAATTTTATGCTGAGATTCGCAACCAATTTGGTGTTCATATTAAAATTTTTCGTTCTAATAATGACCGTGAATATTTATCTTCATCATTTCAAGAATACTTGTCATCTTTTGGAAACAGCTCGATCCCTCATGCATCACATGAATGTTCTCAAACCCTTTTGGAGTGATGCGATGCTTACTTCTTGCTTCTTGATTAATCGGATGCCCACGTCTATCCTTGATGGTCATTCCCCATTCACTACCTTGTTTCCCACCTTGTCTCCGTTTCCTCTTTCTCCTCGGGTTTTTGGGTGCGTCTACTTCGTCCATAATCTGGGCCCCGAGAAAGACAAGTTAGATGCACGATCCATTAAGTGCATCTTCCTTGGCTATTCCCGGACCCAGAAAGGGTATAAGTGTTATCATCCTAGTTCTCGACATTCCTTTGTGTGTGTTGATGTTACCTTCTTTGAGTCTACTCCGTTTTTCTTGGGGTCCGGTGATGCTTCTTCCTCCTCATCACCTCCTCCTCTTCCACTTCCAGTTGCCGATTTTGTTCCCCTTGTTCCAGCCATGACCAAGTCCTTGCCTCCAGGGCCACCAGCTATTGAACGACCACCTATCCATCAAGTGTACACACATCGCCCACATGTACTGGCTGCTACTCCTCCGGCTCCATCACCGTCGACAGATCCGGTAGTTGTCTCTGCACCATCCGCAAACCCAATATCTGATCTTGATCTTCACATTGCCTTGCGGAAAGGTAAACACACTTGTACCCTTCATCCTATTTCTAATTATGTTTCACTCACTCACCTTTCTGCTTCCCATCGCCAGTTTATCTCTTTGTTATCCTCAGTTGTTGTCCCTAAGGATGTCCAGGAAGCCCTTGCCTCTCCAGGGTGGTGTCGTGCAATGGAAGAACTCTCAGCTCTAATTCAAAATCATACTTGGGACCTCACCACTCTTCCTCCTAGAAAGTAGGTTGTCGGTTGTAAGTGGGTTTATACTGTTAAGTATTTACCTGATAATAGTGTTGAGCGCCTGAAAGCTCGATTGGTTGCAAAAGGGTACTCTCAAAGCTATGGTATTGATTACACAAAGACCTCCCCAGTTGGTAAGATAGGTTCGGTTCGTATTGTGATCTCTCTTGCTACTATGTATGATTGGCCCCTCTATCAGCTTGATATCAAGAATGCTTTTTTGCATTGTGATTTGCTCGATGAGATCTATATGGAGCAACCACCGGGGGGTTTGTTGCTCAAGGGGAGGATGGTAAGGTATGCAGATTAAAGAAGGATATATATGGGCTTAAACAGTCTCCTCGAGCATGGTTTGGTAGGTTCAATGAGGTGGTAAAGAAGTTTGGTATGAAATAGTGCCAAGTTGATCATTTCGTCTTCAGTCATGACTCTCAAGCAAGAAAAATCCTATTGGTGGTGTATGTAGATGATATTGTTATTACCGGGGATGATAAAATGGGCATTGACAGGTTGAAGACTTTTCTACAGGAACATTTTCAAACAAAGGACCTTGGTAAATTGAAATATTTCTTGGGGATAGAAGTAGCAAGATCTAAGCATGGTATTAATTTGTGTCAGAGGAAATATGTGATTGATTTGCTGGAGGAAACAAGTTTGCTAGGTGTTAAACCAACTGAAACACCTATGGAAACAAATACTAAGCTGAGCAGTGATATGGGTAAAGTGTTTGAAGACCCTAGCAATACAAGCTATTGCACTTTTCTTGGGGGTAATCTGGTGACATGGAAAAGTAAGAAGCAGACAGTCGTGGCGAGAAGCAATGCAGAAGCAGAATATAGAGCTATGGCGCATACTGCTTGTGAATTAGTGTGGCTAAGGAACCTTCTACAGGAGATAGGATAAAATATTAACACTCCAATGAAGCTCTATTGTGACAATCAGGTTGTATTTCATATTTCTTCTAATCCGGTGTTTCATGAAAAAACCAAGTTCGTGAGAGAAAAAGTACTGAATGGAGTGATAGACACTGCATATGTTAACATAGGGAACCAGTGGGCAGACTTATTTACAAAAGGGTTGAGTCGGGGAAGAGTGGACTACATATGTAACAAGCTGGGATTATATGATATATACTCACCAGCTTGAGAGGGAGTGTTAGTGTAGGGGTATTTCTGTCTTTATACTTATGTTGAGGTTGCTGATCTGTATTATTATATTAGAACTAGTGCCCCTCACTTAAGTAAGGGCACATGTGTCTTTTCCATTATGTTAGTAATATAGAACATGTCTAGCCGAATGGGAGAGGTGATTTTTTCCCTTATTCGAACCAGACTTTTCTTCTCTCCTTTTCTCCTCCTTTCTCTCTCTCTTTCCTTCTTCTTTCTTCTTCTCTCTTCTTGGCTGTTATTGGACTAATAGAACTCAAAGGCAGGCCGAATCATAATAAAAGTAGTGATGTAATGTATAAGACTGACATTTTAAACAGGAAGAAGTCATTTCTCTCAATAAATAACTGTATACAGGGTTACAGAGATCAGATTTTTCTCTTGTGAATCGTGGTTCAATCTTGTGAAATGCAATCCCAAAGTAATTTCAATCTGGCTTAGTTGAACTGTAGATCACACAACAAATCTGCCCTGCCTTCAAGGTTCTAGGAACTAAGCAATAGAGTATGCACAAATTTCACTGACGAGCTGTGTCTGAGATGCTATACCCTTGCCATAAGCTTTCACTTCATGGGAACGAAACAGATAACTATTGACATCAATGTCACAAATATATTAGAAGCTGCCAGCATCAACGATGATTCGATTTCAGAGGAAGAGCTTACAATTAGTTGTGTAGTAACTTTCCATTTTCCAATAAAAAGTTGTTATAAAGAGTTAGGGATTGGAAATGAATTGGCTACAGAAATAGGAGGTCTTTTGCAATCCAGACAATGGCGCAGGGAAAGAGAGTGATGGGGATCATGAAGTGGTTCAGTGGGCAGAAGGGTTTTGAATTCATTACTCCTGAAGAGGGAGAAGATCTCTTCGTTCACCAGTTGTCGAACAGATGTGATGGTTACCAGACCCTCTCCGAGAGTGAGCAGGTTGAGTTCATGATCAAGCAGGGTGAGGATGGATGGTCAAAAGCAGTTGACATGTCGGCACTGGGTGGAGGAAATGTCTTGGGAGGCGGTAGTAGAAGAGGGTTTTTTTTTTGGTGGAAGGGCACGGTGGTCATGGTAGCTTTGACGGTGGTGGGTATGAAAGAAGGGAAAGGAGTGGCATCAGAGGAGGTAGGAGTGGAGGGTTTGGAGGTGATGCTGGTGCTTTTTATAATTGTGGTCAACCTGGTCATCTTTCCAGGGATTGTAATCAGGGAAGCGGTGGTGGGGGCTATGGTAGGGGTGGTTCTGCTGTTAACTGTGGTCAAATTGGACATCTTGCCAGGGATTGTGATCAGGGAAATGGTGGTAGTGTCAGCAGTTGGAGGTCAGGCAAAGGCAGAGCCGCAGACGTTATCCAGGTGGTGGCAGGAGTTGGTTCAACTGTGGGGAGAAAGGGCATTTTGCAAGAGAGTGCCCCAACAATGATCAGAAAATGACCATCTGGTGATGGGCTTTGGGTTTGATAGTATTTTATAGTTTTACTTTGTTTTGCATTTTTTCTAAGCTTATGGGAACTGATGGATTTAGGGTAAATGCAAAGAGGAGGGATAATGTCATACCATGCAGTTCTGTCAAATTTTACTTCTTTTTGGATGACTATCTTTCCTGTTTTCTGGTAAAGTTTCAGAATTTGATATAGTGGGTAATTGTTTAAACGAAGATATATATATATATATATATGTATATATTCCTTCAAAAATAGCCACATATAGAACTTCAAATTAATTGGAACAAGGGCTTTTCAGAGAACTATAAAGAAGAGGCAGATCAAGTCACATGAGGATCAACAAACAAGCTCAAATAAAATAGAAAATTATACCTCCTTCTCCACAGCCATTAGAAATCACTTTAATTATTTTCTCTATTAAAGAAAATGCTATGGCCAGGTTCCGTTGCCTTAAGAGTATGGTTTCAGCAGTGGTTGATGAACTCTTAGAAGCTTCATATTTCAAGTAGGCAATGTCATTGAGAAGAACAGCAACTTCAACCCTTGAAGACTCCAAGACAAGCAATAGGCATCTACAAATGAATGAGTCAAAAATTTCAAGTTACTTAGTATGGCAAAAGAAAACAATTGCGAAAAACTCCCATCCCTCACCTGTCAACTGGAAGAGGATTTTGCACATCAGGTACATTCTTCTGATCAATCAGCCAACCTTCTCCCAGCAAAGACATCATAGATTCCGCCAAAATAAGAGCCTGAAGCTTGTCAGAAGGAGCTGCACATTAAATTACAGATTTCAATAATATACCACATGCAATGCATATACTCTCTTCTCCTTCAAAGAATCATATAAATAGGATTGGTATTGTATGAGACAAAAAAGCAAACGAGGCACATCACTTCAAAATTGTGATGTCAACTAATCAATAACTTTTTCAATGCATTCTAACATTAAAGTCAAATCATATATCAGCAGCTCCTCCATTACAATGGTTAATGGCCTTTTTTTATTTCCAATACATGTTAACAAGCAATTACTTTTTGGATCAGCAAAAGATTTGTTTTATTAAATTAGTTATATGTGAAAACAGAACAATTTGATGACAAGAATGTCGTCCCAAATATCATAAGCTAGATAACAAAGAAGCCCAATACAAATGCTGCCTTGCAGCCCCTTGTTTTTTTTTTTTTCCTTGTTTTTTTGATCAATAACAGAATTTCGTTTATTTAGAAGAAAATTACACAACAGAGTAGAGGTAACCTTCTTAACTCAACTCGCCCAATTATACAAATTACAATTGTGCCCAAAATGGTTGATTTCTTCCCATTCCTTGTTTTGCTAGGACATCAGCAAAAGCATTAGCAGTTCTTTAAACCCAACTGAACTTCACCTCCATATCTTGAACCAGACACTTGAATTTCTTCTTCTCATCACTGAAGATCCAGAAACCACTTCCCTCCTTTGCAGACAATCCACTACCAGCTTTGAATCACCTTCTAATAATCAGTTTTCTCACATTCATATCCTTTGCCTTTTGCACTCCTTCCATAACAGCCAGGATCTCAGATCTTAATGAGTCTCCCACACCAATGGACCTGAGAATAAACCAATAACTCTGCTTTCCTTATTCCTAAACATACCACCAGTACCAGAAGGACCTGGGTTACCTGAACTACTTCCATCAAAATTTAATTTGATATAATCATTAGCTAGTGGAGACCATAAAGGCCTCACATTGGCCTGATGGCAGTCTGAAGAAGCCACTTCCTTCCAGTTATTCATAATATCAACTGAAGAGAAGTCAGCAAATAGGCCCAAGTTTTCACCCAATAAACCACTCTAATCAGGATGGTCTCAATGGTTGCCTCTTTGCTTCTTTCCTTATCTGAAAAAATTCTGGAATTCCGTTCTTCCCAAATGGTCCAGCTCACCGAGGTCTTAAACATCTCAACAAGATTCTTCCTCTTTTCTTAGGCCACCTAAAGAAAGTATAGGTAAACATGGCTTTGCTAACGTGGCTCTAATTAAGGTGATTCTTCCTCCTAAAGAAATATAATTCCTTTTCCGGAGCACTAGTTTCTTTGCAAACCTTTCCACCACCAGTTTCCATAACCCATTAGACCTCGGGTCCCCCCCCAAGGTAAACCTAGGTAAGTGACAGACCATTTTTTTTTTTTATCAGTAAAGTGACAGACCAATTTCTTAACAAGAAAGTATTGCATAAAGACATTTGCATCTATTATCTAAGCCAAAACAAGAAAAGAACTCCGTTAGCATCCACTAGACTCCTCAAAAGTCAAAGATCATCCCCATTGATCCACATGGATCTCTAGTGCACAGCCACCCCAAACTTGCTTTATAGAGGAAACATGTCCCCATGAACCACATCATCTTCAACCTCCCCACAATCTAAGGATTGACTAGGATCCAAGGGAGCTAACCATCTCAAGTCTCCACACAAATATCGAGTGCAGCACCCTTCAATCACAACATTCTGTTGGAATGAGTCCCATTGTCTGGGACTTTGATCCAGTCATTCAAGAGATATACCTTTTCTTTGGTGGCTTCTGCAACTCCAGCCTAACCCCCACAGAGGTCCCTTATCATTCTAAAAATGTTAAGGACACTTAATCCACTTAGGAGAGTTCATGCATTACTGGGAAAGACAAAAATTACAGAATTTCCACTACCACATCATCATCATCATCTAAGCCTTGTCCTAACTATGTTAGGTCAGCTACACGAATCCAGTTTCGCCATTCTGTTCTGTTCAGTGCCATATCCATCGTCAAATTATGGGCACTTAAATCATTTCTTACTACTTCCACCGAAGTCTTTTTCAGACTGCCCCAGCTCTTCTAGCCCCTTCAAATTGCAACTATCATATGAAAACTAAATTCCTAAACCAAAATATCTGATCACTTGGCTTCTGCATTAAGAAGGCCTTCATGAAGTTGAAGGGGAACATACTCGGTGGGATTAGAAATAATAAATTCCATATGTATGGCCCCTTCGTACCAAACCCTGAATGAATGTTTCAAGGATATTAATTTCATATGTATGGCCCCTTCATGCCACAATATCATTCATCCATAAGCTCAAGGATATTAATTTCAATAAAGTACCAGCATAAGGTGTTCTCACCCTACAGGTATAAGACCAGCTAGAGGTACTGTCCTCTTTTTTTTTTTTTTTTTTTTTGAGAGAAAGTATAATTTCATTGAAAAACCAAAACAAGTATAACAAGCTGCTATACAAAAACGGGGGATACACAACCAACATCCAAACATTCCTAAATCCCCACCCCCTTCTTTACAAAAAGATTGTCATATACAAAATAGGAATTTAAATTTCTTTCCCTACAAAGCTTGTTCATAGCCAGCCAGAAAAACAATTTCCCCAAGATTTTCTGAAATACTGAATCTACCGAGCTGCTTTTGTTTTTAAACATCCTTGCATTTCTATCCTGCCATATGCACCAAAAGACTACTGCAGGAGTAATATTCCATGCTGCCTTCCCCCTCTTGGTTAGACCAACAACTCTCCAACTTAGCAAGAAGTCTGCCACTGATTCTGGGCAGCAGGTTTGTACCTCAAACAAATCCCAGATCTTTGACCAATCTCATGGGCAAAAACACAGTCACATCAGATGGTTAACTAATTCGACATGCCCATCGCAAGACTCCAGCGGCATACCCCCCTGGTCAAGTTATCCCTGGTTAGGATTCTGTTAAGGTAGGGGATCCACACAAGAAAGCTACCTTTGAAGGCACATTTTTACACCATACGATGCTTGTTGGAATGTCCTGCTCCTCTGAACTGGAAATGTGATTATAAAAAGATTTGACTGTAAAAGTTCCAGATTTATCCCACTTCCACATCCTTCTATCAGTGCTTCCTATCTCCATTTGAGTGGTACATAATTTGTGAAGCATTTCCACCTCCCAGTCATTTAGACTTCTTCTGAATTGTGGAATCCATACTACATTTCCATTCTGCACCTGTAGATGGTCTGTCACCCAAGCTTATTTGTATATTGCCAACTCAAACAGGGAAGGGAAAGACTCTTTCAGAGGAAGGAATAACAGAATATTTTTAGAAAAGACTAGAACCACGGAGGAGGTGATTGACACAATCAAAGTTAAAGTAGCTCATTGCGTAAGTTCTTTGCATATATTCCAAGAGTTCTCAGTCACAGATATTATAAGATCCTGGACAGAAGTAGCACAATCTTCAAGAGTGAGAGAAAGGATGGAATGGAAACCGCCAGATGGTAACAGAATTAAACTTAATGGAAGTTCATTTGGGAATCCGGGATTGTCAGGTATCAGGCGAGTAATCAGAAATTCTGAAGGGAGGATATTAGCATTATTCTCTGGGCCTATTGGCATGGGCAACTCTCTAAAAGCTGAGGTAATGGCATTGCTACAAGGATTGAAGATGGCAAGCAACTAGGAATGAGGCAATTTGAGGTTGAAGGGGATTCCGAGGTGATCATCTCTTGGGCTAAAATAGAACTACTCCGTGGACCTTCAAACAAGTGATAAGGGAAGTGGAAAAGGTTGCAAGGGAGATAGAAGCAGAATTCAAATGAGTTAGAAGGAGTGCAAATGGGCTAGCTGATTATCTTGCTAAACAAGGGGCTTTGAGGCAACAACTGTTTTGGGCTGCATTGTAAAAGGGACAGAAATATGTATTTGTGTGGGACTTCTTGTTCCATACACATCATTGTAAAACTTCTTAAATCTGATTTCAAATAAAAGGTTTGATGATCAATATATATATATATATATATATATATATATAATATTCCGATAATTTGTTAACTTTATCTGTTAAAGGTTTGCAAAATCTAAATCCAACTTGAATCTATTAGCAATCATAGCCCCTAGCAGAACCAGAGAGTAAAATGTCAATATATCCAGATATTCTTACACTTCAATCACCAAGCATTTACAAGTGAAAAACTCCAAAGTGTCAACACCTAAATGGAGGACAGTAAATGGCTTCTTGGAGAAACTGTTGTTCATAATGATATAAGAGAAAATACCACAACATACCAACACGATCCTGTAAAACTGCCACAATACCAATGCGCATGTAGGTTGCCCATGAATCATTTGACACTGACCGAAGAGCATCATGCAATGGTGCCTAGAAAACATCAAGAACACAATCAAAATAATTGACCAAATTATCACAAGCTTTTTAACTATGCTACTGGCCCAGGCACAGAGATTTACACAGCATTTGAGATTTTCAAAAAACACAAATCCAAGGAAAAACAAAAAAAGAAATCCTTGAAACAACATTCTCATTTGTTCCAAAATCTAAAATTTTTTTTTTCACTAAGAAATTATTACAAATTATTTGTTGCTGATCAAAAAAATAATCGATTATAAATTATTTACCAAAGAGAGAAGTACAGCAGATTTATTCCAAATACAATATATCTAGATGAATGGTAGTTGATACATTAAACTTATCAGAAAAAAAAAGGTAGTTGATACATTAACCAAAACTCCTTTTCATTCTAAAAAACAGCTTCATACCCCCTTTGTTTCCCCAGGAAATGTATGCATGGTTGGTTTCAGATTTAAACCTATCCTTGCTGCTCAGAAATACTGATTCCATTTCACGTAATCTTTTTAGTTTCCTGGAATTAGTGAAAATCTCCAAAAGTTTAAGCATGTTTCATTACCATCATGCCATCATTACAACATTTGTTCTTTTTTCTGAAATCTCAAGGTGGAGCTAAGATGTAAAATTATCTGACCTTAGTTGTTTCCCTTTTTTATAATTTTAGACCAGAACCTTTTGTTTTCCTGTTTGGATTAACATTGATATTACCAAAAATGAAACCTCAGGTTGTTTCTAATATTCTATTAAAAGTAAACGCTTGTCTGTCATCACCATCACCATCACTACTTACATCTCTGAAACTGTTAATATCATGGTAATAGTATGATGAAAACAAGAAGGAAATAAATAAATAAATAAAGCCCAGTTACAAAAGAATGGTTAATCGTGCTAAATTCATAATAGAAACTGAAAGCATGGACTAGAACCCATCTTAAACCAAATAATCTATTAAATCTCTATGTTCTTCACATAATTACCCCTACCCTCACTTTAGCATCACCAGCGAGTTCAAGATTATGAAAGGAGGAAATGTTTACATGATATCAAGCCATCAAACTCCTTATGTAGTTTATGTCAGAACAAAAAAATGGAAAAGAAAACAAAAAATAAAAAAGAACCTAGCTTGAATCAATTGCTACTGAATTTTATATGGTTTTTATATAACAGATTTTATTCAAACAAATTAACTAAAGATCTGATAGGTAACTCCAAGAAATATGACAACATGAAAGCTGAATGTACTTGTTAAATATTTTTTCCTGGGGAACAAGGTTATAAAAAAACTCCCATACCGCATATTTTGAGGACAGAATGGCAGATAGTAAGCGCAGGGCTTCAAATTTAAGGGCAGTGTGCAACACAGCAAACTGCCTAGCCATTGCAGCCACCTGAAATAGCATTAACATGTTTTATACTTTTTCAAAGTAGTGCCAAAATACAAAAAGGTGTAGAAGTTGCTAATGGTTTAATACATATAGAACCAACAAATAAAACAGTTAACCCAAAAATGAACAAAGGCAAGTGATATGGTAAAAATAACAAGTAGGGCCCACCATTTTTGACAACTCCAATGGATATTCTGTATTTATGATGTCCAGAGGTAGTTTGCTCAATATTAACTGCATAAGTCTCATGGAATGCTCCAAGGAGTGAGAACCTTCAAAGCAATTACATGTTGTAAGTTCTAAGAATAAAATAAATAAAAATAAAAATCCTAATGGTCTTATATATAGCTAACTAATAATAAAAAAGAAAAGTCGTTTGTATGGCTAACAAAGGAAATGCAAATAGAATGATGAAAATCAAATAAGCACCTGAAGACCTGAATTGCTACTAGACAGTCAAAATTAAAGCCCAGAGGTCCATTTTCCACGTGACCCTAACTTTCAATAAACAAACTGGCAAAAATGCTACGAAGACACCATTGTTTCAGAAACAAAACAATAATAGATGATGGACCCAATTCAACAACTTGATCTTTAGCGGTTAGTTTGGATATTGAACCAATTTCTGTAAAGAACATAATTGCTGAACTGGATGGTCCAGCTGAAATGGGGGAAAAAGCATAAACTGCCATATTAATGACAGTCCCAATTCTAAATAATTTTCTCTCCTTTTCTTGTACTTGGCTATTTTTCTTAGGCCAGATCAACAGCTTGGGCACAATCATGGTTCAAAGTATCAATACACCCAACATGCATGAACATGCATATTGGTTGTTTCAGGTGAGTCATAAACTAATATTTTTTTAGTTTCATTTAAGCAGCTTTATAATACCATTTTTTAACATTTGATGAATGACAACAGCTAAAAGAAATGCTAAAACAGATTATTAATGTGAGTTACTCTTTTATAAAGTTAAGAAATTACCATCAGGCAAATTAGAAACATGAGAAGTAAGCACATTCATGACCCCAGAGTCATATAATGTTGTAAGTCCATCTTCAGAAGCCACAGACACCAGAAATAAAAATTCATAGCATTCTTCATAAACAGACGAATCCACTCTGTATGCACAACATATATAATTAGGATAACCTTAAAGCTTTAAGTTGAAAAAGTTTTTTCCAAGTAATCCAAAAGTCTATCGTGCAAAAGAAAATTCACTAAACAGCAGTATAAAACAGGATTGCATTTCCAATCAAATAAACTCTAAGGGAAATCATCGCTACAATATACCTATAAAAAATCATGATTACAAGTAATAGTAATACCGATAACAAGCTATTTTGGTTCATTCTCACATATGAGTTAGAATGAGCAAACTTACAAGTGAAAAAGAAAAAAAAAAAAGCATAGCTAATTATTTGAACTAGAAAATGATGATAACATGTAGAAATTAGGGGAAAAAACAAGAAAAGCCAAGGTTCCTATTGGAATGTTTTTCTTTATATTTATGATTGTATTCTGCTTAGTTAGGGCCCTTTTGGTGTGGTTAAAATAGCCTTTTTTTCCTTGGTTTATGTACTTTGACTACAGCAGGGGCATAAGGGTCTTTTCCCTTTTATTTATGGTCGCCCTATATATAATAACATAAGCTGGCACCGCCAGACCGATTAGAACTCTCCAAACCTTTCTCTTCTCTTATCCTTACTCTCTTCTCTCTCTCTCTCTCTCTTCTCTTCTTCTTCCTTATTTTCTTCTCTTTTCTTCTGCTAATATGGTATCAGAGTGGTTCTACTGGATCTGAGAACAGATCAAACTAGTTCTTTCTTCTTTACCTTGCTGTCTTCTTCAACTGAGATCAGAGAAGTTGACCTATGACTGGTACAAGTTTGCTTTACCTTTTTTCCCTTTTTTCTTGGTTGTGTACCAAGAAAAACCCTATGAAACAAGACTGCTGAATACAGTCAGAGGAATTGTGAGGCTCAGACCTCTTTTCTGTGGATCGTGTGATCCTGTACCTGAGAATGGGTTATTTGTAGGTCATAAATGACCTGTTTTTACCAAGTTTTGGTGTGACTTCACTGCTTTGAGATCTCTCCTAGTAGTTGGGTGTGTTTAGGTGATTTGGAAAATTGGTGGATTGGGACTGTTAAACGTGTGCAGTGCTGAAACCAACCTGAAATTTTTTTAAGAGAATTGGAGCTTGTCTGTGTTCAGATTGTATCCAGACCAGAGTGTGTGCATGTGGACTGCATCTCTAGTGTGTTTTTTGGACCTTTTTTGGTATTAGGAGAGATCTTAATGTGTGTGTTGAAACTGAAAAGTGTTCTTGAATCATGTCCTATGAGAATTCTGCAACTTCTAGGATTTCAGGAGGTCAAAACAGAATGAGTGGGGGGGATGGATATGAGTTTCCCCATGGCTGTAATTCCCTTTGATGGACTAAACTACCTTGAATGGTCTAGGGGAATTAAATTTTACATTACTGCTAGGGGGAAAATAGGGTATATCAATGGTAAAGTGAAGGAACCAAAGTCTGGAAGTGCTGAACATGACAGGAGGGACCAAGAAAATAGTATGGTGATGTCATGGTTCTTAATTCCCATGCTGCCATAAGTAAGGAAGACATTTATGTGGGTTGAAACAGTTTGTGAAATATGGGAACAAGTGAAATCTGCCTATTTAGAGCAGAGGCACTATGCAAAGATATACCAATTACAAGCTAAATCCTCCACCTGCAAGCAAGAGGAAAGGAGTCTCTCGGTGTACTACTCAAATCTGACATCAATCTAGAAGGAACTGGATTATTAACAAAATGTGAATTGGAAGTGTAATGTAGATGCAAAGGCCTACAAGTCACTTGTCTCCCAACAACGAGTATTTGCTTTTCTCTTGGGGTTGAATCCCATATATGAGTCCATGAGGGTACAAATCTTAGGAAGTAAGAACTTACCTTCAATTCAGGAAGTTTATGCCTTCGTTCAGTCTGAAGAGAGTAGAAGAAGTGTGATGAATTGTACAGATGGGGAGTCAATTCCACTAGCAATCCGAGGAGATACAAATTCAAGTGTCAAAGGCCTTTTTAAGAAATCCTACATATGAGTCCATGAGGGTACAAATCTTAGGAAGTAAGAACTTACCTTCAGTTCAGGAAGTTTATGCCTTCATTCAGTCTGAAGAGAGTAGAAGAAGTGTGATGAATTGTAAAGAGGGGGAGCCAGTTGCACTAGCAATCCGAGGAGATACAAATTCAAATGTCAATGGCCCTTTTAAGAATGGTGATTCATAGAAGAGAATGGACAACAAAGACAAAGCTTTGGTGCACCCACTGTCAGAAGTCCAGGCACACTAGAGACACATGTTGGGAACTCCATGGCAAGCCTAAATGGGCTTAGGAATTGAATAAGAAATCAGCATCTAATCAGAGTAAGAAGCCAACCTAGCAAACTCAGAAAAAATATAACTCAGCAAATGTGGCATCTCAAGAGACTAGTCCCATGGTACCCCAGGAGCGACACTTGATTCTGACCCCAAGGAAGAAATTACCAACTCCTTTCATGACCACTTAGAATTATATGGTAGGGCGCTTCTCCAAATGGATTCTTGCCCTACTCCTACCTCCTACCTCCTTTGCATCTAAATTAAGTAACATTGCCACTGTTTTCCATGTGTCATCTTAGACATATGATTCCCCTTGGATAATCGACTCTGGAGCCTCAAATCACATGACTAGTAAGTCAACTTTATTTCAGGCATATAACCTCCTCTCTAGGAGAGATAAGGTGAGACTAGCTGATGGATCATTCTCCACCATAGCCGGTCAAGGAACCATCTCCCTTCCTTTCGGTCTTACCCTCTCTAATGTGTTGTATGTTCCTAAATTACCTTTCAATTTACTTTCCATTAGCAGTTTTACTCACTCCTTTAATTGTTCGGCGACCTTTCCTTCTTCTTGTGTGTTTCAGGATTTGGCCTCAGGGGAGACGATTGGTAGAGGAAGCATGACGGATGGTCTCTACGTTTTGGAAAATAAAATTGGTATTGTGGCTACAGAGTCCTTAAGTTCACCTAGTGAGAATAATGCCTAATTATAGCATAGTTGTCTTGGTCATCTTTCGTTTGAGTCTTTAAAACTTATGTAAGTCTTTGTCAGTTAGTGAAATAGTGAGTTACAATGTCAAACATATCAATTGAGCAAACATTGTAAAATTCGTTTCCTTTAAGAAATAAAACATCCAAATTTCCATTTTGTATTGTTTATTCTGATGTTTGGGGGCCCTGTTACTCTACCTTCTGAGACTGGATATAAGTATTTCATTACTTTGATTGATGACTACTCTAGATATACATGGGTTATCCTATGCGATCTAGAGATGAAGTGCCAAAGATTGTGAAAGATTTTCAAAGCATGATTTTTACTCAATTCCAAACTGAGATTCACATTTTCTAGTCAGACAACAAGGAGTACTTCCATAGTGATCTCACAGAGTTTTTTACTTCGTGTGGATCTCTTAATCGAAGCTCTTATGCTAGGACACCCCAGCAAAACGGTGTCACTGAAAGGAAAAATAATCATCTTCTCGAAATAGCATTCCTTGTGTTTTTCTTGGTTATCCTTTATCTCAAAAGGGTTACGGTTGCTATGACCATGCCTCACACAAGTACTATGTCTCCATGGATGTATCTTTCTTTGAGAGTCAACATTTTTTCTCAGTTTCTCCTTAGGAGAGAATAGGGTTGAGGAGGAGAAACACACCTAGACTCAGACTCAATTACCTCCTCTTCCCAATCCTCCTCCATTTCGTGTCTTCCCTTGCCGCCATAAGAGCCAGCAGAGTTCAAGAGCCATGGAACTTGAAACTGTGCAACCAACAACATCAGACTCTCCAGAGGCAGATCCTCCTCATTAGCCAGGTACACTTGTTCCCATTGATATGCTTGAACCTCTTGATATTGATTCCCCTATTATTAATGATCTTGATGTTTCTATTACTAAGAGAAAGGGTGACAGATCTTGTACTACTAATCATCCTATCTCTCACTTTATGTCCTATGACCATATTTCACCTTCATATCGTGTGGTCCTTTCCTCCAATGGCAGTGTTTATGTTCCTAAGAATGTGGCAAAAGCTTTATCCAAATCTAAATGGACAGATGC
Source organism: Nelumbo lutea (assembly GCF_056320005.1). Classification (NCBI taxonomy): domain Eukaryota; kingdom Viridiplantae; phylum Streptophyta; class Magnoliopsida; order Proteales; family Nelumbonaceae; genus Nelumbo; species Nelumbo lutea. Next base: position 18,903,450 of record NC_142691.1, read on the forward strand.
AATGAAGGAAGAAATTAATGCTCACACAAAAATAGCTCCTAGGAGTTGGTAGATCTTCCTGAAGGAAATGAACTAGTGGGATGCAAGTGGGTGTTCACAGTGAAGCATAGGGCTTATGGTACAGTAGAAAGGTACAAAGCCAGATTGGTGGTCAAAGGGTTTACATAAGTATATGGAGTAGACTATGCAACGACCTTTACTCCAGTGGCCAAGATGAATTCTATCAAAATTCCCCTTTCACTGGCAACCAATCTTGACTAATAACTTCACCTGTTGGATATTAAAAATGCATTCTTGAATGGTGACCCAACCTCCAGGTTTTTGTGCCAAAGGTAGTGAGTAGAAGGTGTGCGGGTTAAAAAGATCATTATATGGGTTGAAACAATCAACTTGGGCCTGGTTTAGTAAGTTTCACTTAGTTGTGACCAGATAGGGTTCAAACAATGCCAACAGATCATACTCTATTTGTGAAGAAAGGTGACGGGAAAATTACAGCTTTAATTGTGCATATTGATGACATAGTGGTTACAAGAGACTAGAAGATTGAAATACAGAAGCTGAAGAAATTCTTAACCATTCAATTAGAGGTGAAAGATCTAGGCCCTTTATGTTATTTCCTTAGGATTGAAGTCGCCAACTCTCAAAAGGGCATCTTTATTTCCCAAAGGAAATATGGACTAGATCTATTAGAGGATGCAAACAAGTTGGGGGTGAAGCCAATTGATTCACCCATTAAGCCTAACCATCAGCTGAGAGACAGTCAAGGGGAATTTTTGAAAGATGTGAAGAAGTTCCAGATACTTATAGGGAGACTCTTATACTTGTCTATGACCAGGCCTGATATGGCCTATGCAGTGGGTGTCATTAATCAGTTCATGCATAATCCTAGGATATCTCACTTTGAAACTGTAGAAAGGATCCTTAGATACCTCAAGAAGTTCCTAGGAGTGTGTTTGCAATTCTAAAAACATGAGCATTTGAAGGTTAAATTGTATACAGATGTGGATTGGCAGGGGTATACAATTGATCAATTCAATTCTGTTCAGTTCAAACTGAGAACCTAACCATCTATTCGGTTTTATCATTTTCTCTAACCGAACCGAACCGAATTATATTTTCAAATAGAACTAAACCAACCCTAATCGAATTCGGTTTAGTTTGGTTCAGTTTTCAATTCAGTCGGACCCTGGTCCTGGTTCCACATAAATGACAAGCATTTAACAAGTGTTATTAATGAAAACTTAAAATGGCCCCAAAACCCAATAGTTTTAATTAATTAACTATTAACTATTATTAATTAAAAGTTAAAATGACCTCAAAGCCCAATGGTTTTCATTAATTAGCTATTATTAATTAAAAGCTAAAATAGGCCCAAAGCCCTATGCCAATGGGGAATTGGTGAATTGGCCATTTTCAAAAATAATTAATGAACAATTAATGACTAATAAACAATTATTAATGAGTCTAGGTTTTAATTAACTATTATTAATTATTCATTGGGAAATATAATAATTAATTAGCATAAAGTATTAAATAAAACATAATTTTTTAATATACTTAACTAAATAACAGCATTAATTCGATTTACAATTTGGTTCGGTTGAAAATTTCAATCAAACCGAACCGAAAACCAAAAACCGATTTTTAAAAAATTAAAAACCGAACTGAAGCGAATTACTTATTCGATTCGGTTTTCAATTTATCAACCGAATTTGAACACCCCTACTGATTGGGCAAGAGCAACCGATGACAGAAAGTCTACCAGTGGGTATTGTACCTTTATGGGAGGAAACTTAGTCACCTGGAGAAGTAAGAAGCAAAGTGTGGTGAGTAGGTCCAATGTTGAAGTGGAATACAGAGCTATGTCTCATGGAGTTACTGAAATCATGTGGATAAAAAACTTGTTAGGTGAATTGAGTTTTGCAATTAGCAAACATATGTCACTCTATTGTGGCAACAAAGCTGCTATCAACATTGCTACTAACCAATTCCTCCATGATAGAACAAAACATATTGAAGTGGACAGGCATCTTATTAGAGAAAAAGTTGTGAGTGGAAAAGAGTGCCCTCCATATGTCAGTTCAAAAGAACAACTTGCAGACATCTTCACCAAGGGCCTTCATCATGTGCGGCATAGTAATTTGTGTGACAAGTTGGGCATGATTGACATCTATGTCCCAACTTGAGGGGAAGTGTTGGAATGTTTTTGTTTATATTCATGATTGTATTCTAATTAGTTAGGGCCTGTTTGGTCTATTTAAAATAGCCTTTTTTTCCTTTGTTTATCTACTTTGACTACAACAGGGGCATCAGGGTCTTTTCCCTTTTATTTATGGTCGCCCTATATATAATAACATAAGCTGGTGCCACCAGACTGATTAGAACTCTCCAAACCTTTCTCTTCTCTTCTCCTTTCTCTCTTCTCTTTCTCTTCTTTTCTTCTTCCTTATTTCTTCTCTTTTCTTCTGCTAATAGTTCCTACACACAAAATCCCTAAACCATGTAAAAGGGAGATACTCATACCATGGCATAGGAAACACTCTCCTTCTTTTCCACTTAAGTTACAAGGAAATAAACCAGGCATCCCAAATTCCCAATAAACAGCAGATGTGATAATGTTTTCTTGGAAAACCTCTTCAAAACTTTCCACAACAAGATCCCTTATAGAGTTAAAGGTGCCTGAGGCTCATGGTTGTGTGGCAGACAAGTATCCAAGATGCTACTCCATAAGACAACTCTAAAGGTGATTAGGGCTCAAGCCCAAGAAAGAATCCCAGCATATTCAAGATCAGAAAATAATAATAATAAACAAAGAGTTCATCCCAACCAAATGGTCTCATCTGTTTATGGTGATCGGTGCACAAAGATTTTATACACAAGCTGTATGCTCTTCTTTCTTCTACAGAAGTAGTAAAATTGTTTTTTCTACTGCTACTGTTGGAGTGATTCTAACAATTGAAGGTGCTGACTGCTTCACACTTTGGTGCTGATGCCAAAGCCTTACTGGTGATGCTTCCAGTAAGAACTATCCTCTCCTTTCTATTAACCCTAATTCTCATTTCTCACTCATATGCCTTCTTTCTTTGTTACTGCTTGCATCTATGATTATTAAAACACATTTTCCATATCTACTGCTTTCTATAGTAATAAAAACTTTTTCAGTAACAAATAAAAAAGAAAATTCATTAATTGATAAAAAAAGTACATCCAGAGAGTGACAAGAAATCACCAATGAACGAAACACAAGATTAAACAGTGGATCAAAGACAAAAATATAACAGATCAGCCCAATAACTCCAACTCTAATAATGACCAAAATCCCTTCCCAAACGATTCCTTTGACACCCTCAAATTCAGGGAAGATTAAGATCCACTCCAAGTTCTTTTCCAAATGGTTGAAATAATTTGATCCATGTGTTTTGAATGGCCTTCAAAGATTCTTCTGCTTCTCTCCTTCCAGATTTCCCAACAAATAGCAAAAGGAACAGCTCTATCCAATTTTTTACTTTTTTTTTCTCTTTCAAAATAGGTAGCAGGCAAAGTTTTCTTTTGGAGATTTAGCTCCCAAACATCAAGATTAAAAAGGCTGACAAAGTATCCCGAAATGTACTTTGAAAAACAGCATTCAAAACATAAATGCATCGCATTCTCCTCTTCATCCAAGCATAAGTAGCATCTTCCCCCCAACTGAATTCCTCTGTTTTTTATGTGATTTTGGGTAAGAATACTATCAAATGCAGCTAGCTACACAAAAGCCTCCGCCCTAGGGGAAATGGGATTCCCCAAACCCCTTTCACATCCAACTTCTCCACCTAATTCTTTGTCAAGACTCTACAAAAAGACTTCATTGAAAATACACCATTCCTACTTTCTTTCCACCATCTCACATCATTTCTCCCTACTTGCAATCCCACTGGCTGTAGTTTTGCTAATAGCCCCACACACTCCTCAACCTCCCAATCAAGTAACGACCTTCTAACTTTTGGGCACCAGACCACTTTTCCTTGGTTAAACTCATAATAATCAACAATAGATGTATTTTTCCTGCTCAATCTATAAAGGCAAAACCTGCCAATGCCCAACCAATCATCTTCCAAAAACTTAATGTCACCCAAAGCATGGTTTGACAGGTTTGGGGGAACACTGCTTTGCTTTCGATACCATAAACTCTTTGTGAAGAGGAGAGGATCACTTGTGTCAGTGGTGATTGTTTATGTTGACAATATTGTAGTTACAAGAAATGATATGGGTGAGATTGATGCCCTAAAGAAATCGTTACAACAAGAATTTTACACCAAGGATCTTTTGAATTTTATATCAAGGATCTGAGTGAGTTAAAGTATTTTCTAGGTATTGAGATTACAAGAACCAAACATGGGATTTTCACCTCTCAAGGGAAGTATGTTTTGGATTTGTTACAAGAGATTGGAGAAGCTTGGAGTCAAACCAATTGATACTTCTATTGGCCAAAACCACATGATTATGGTGAGATGTTGGGAGGTATCAAATGTTCGTAGGTTGTCTGCTATATTTGTATAAGACCCTTCCACATATCTCTTATACTGTCAATGTTTTTTTTATCAGCTCTTATACTGTCAATGTTGTAAGTCAGTACATGCATGCTCCTCAAACTCAACATTTGACAACCATTGGTAGGATTCTTGCATACCTAAAAAAGCATCTTGATAGAGGAATATTGTTTGTTGATCATCGGCAATTGAAATTAGAAGCCTATATAGATGCAGATTGGGTAGGCTAGTTGGATGATAGGAAGTCTATATTAGGGGTTTGCACTTTTTTAGGGGGCAACATGGTCTCATGGAAGAGCAAAAAATAGTCAGTTATGGCTAGATCAAGTGCACAAGTAGGATACAAGGCTATGGCTCACGGTGTCTCAAAAATTCTTTGGATCAAGTCCTTGTTGGGTGAACTTGGAATTGTTGTTGATGAACCTATGATGTTGTATTGTGACAATCAAGCCGCAATCAATATTGCTCATAATCCAGTTCAGCATAATAGGACGAAGCATATTGAGGTTGAAAGGCACTTCATATGAGAGAGGGTAGCATCAAGGGAAATTCGTCTATCATATGTTTCTTCTTATTCACATTCAGTTGATGTCTTTACCAAGGGAATCATAATGGACAAGCTTGAACGTGACCTACGCAAGTTGGGAAGGTGTGACATTTACTCCCAACTTGAGGGGGAGTGTTGAGAATTTACCATTATTTGTTTATATTATTTAGTTAACATTTTTGGACCTAAGGCCCACTAGTTTACTTTTTATGTTGTTGTTTTAAGTTGTTGACAATAGCCGCCCTATTAAGGGCATATTGGATATTGTATATCTTTTTTAGCTTCTCTTCTCATTCCCTCATCTTTCTCGTCTTTTCTCACAGTCCCCTTTCTTCTTTCTATTCTTTCTTTGTTGTTTTTTTTTTTTATTTTGCTGTTTTCTACATGATCAAATACATGACCGAAAACTAAGAAAGACAACAACTTGTAAGTTGCAAACAAGGTGAAATAACAAACATATATGGAGAAAAAAACAAAATTCAATACAAAGTACTCCCTTACTTTCAATAATATCTAAAATTCATATAGTTGTATGTTTGTTGGGAATATAATAATCGACCTTTATATCCTAGTCCTAGAGATGCATAAGAGTATGGACCACCAAATCAGGTTATCTATCAGACACTTAAAGTTGAATTTCTTTTTTTTTTTTTTTGATAAATACACTTAAAGTTGAATTTAGATCCTAACAATTCAGTTAGGTATTCCATTAATGAAACATTCATTGAGTGATAACAGCTAATAAGCACCAAGATATTTGTAATTGTTATAATTCAGGTCTGCCTTAGAGTTCGGCCTGACTAAGTTCAGTTTTGTAGAAGAAGAAAAAGTGATAAAGAGAGAGAGAGAGAGAGAGAGAAAGAGAGAAGAGAGAATTCTGGTTCGAACTGAAGGAGTCAACTTGACTTCTCCCAGTCGGCCAGTAAGTATTTATATTATTATTAAAACATAACCGAAAAGACATATGTGCCCTTACTTAAGTTAAGAGCACAAGTTTCAACACAACATTACAGATCAGCAACATCAATCAAGGTATAAAGACAGAAATACCCCTACGCTAACACTCCCCCTCAAGCTGGTGAGTATATATCATATACTCCCAGCTTGTTACATATGTAGTCTACTCTTCCCCGACTCAAGCCTTTTGTAAATAAGTCAGCCCACTGATTTCCTGTATTAACGTGTAGTGTCTAGCTCTCCATTCAGCACCTTCTCCCTCACAAAGTGACTGTCAACCTCAATGTGCTTGGTTCTTTCATGAAACACTAGATTAGAGGAGATATGAACTGCAGCCTGATTATCACAATAGACCTTCATTGGAGTGTCAATGTTGTACCCTACTTCCTGTAGAAGGTTCCTTAGCCACATTAATTCACAAGCGGTACGCGCCATAACCCTATATTCTGCTTCTACACTGCTTCTTGCCACAACCGTCTGCTTCTTACTTTTCCATGTCACCAGGTTACCTCCCAGAAACATGCAATAGCCTGTAGTAGACCGCCTATCAAACATAGAACCGGTCCAATCAGCATCAGAATAACCTTCTATTTCAAGTTTTCCCCCACTCTTGTATATCAGACCGCGACCCGGGGCTCCTTTTAGATACTTCACAATTCTCAGAACCACATTCCAATGAGGAATCAGAGGTTTTTGCATGAATTGGCTCACCACACTAATTGCAAATGAGATGTTTGGTCTGGTAATGGTTAGGTAGTTCAGTTTGCCCACAAGTCGTCGGTATCTGTCAGGGTCTTCAAACACTTCACCCATATACTGCTTAGCTTGGTATTTGTGTCCATGGGTGTTTCAGCTGGTTTGGCACCCAACAAGCCCGTTTCTTCAAGCAAATCAAGCACATACTTCCTCTGGCACAGGTTAATCCCATACTTGGATCTCGCTACCTCTATCCCCAAGAAGTATTTCAGTTTACTCAGATCCTTTGTCTGAAAGTGATCCTGTAGATAAGTCTTCAGCCTGTCAATACCAATGTTATCATTCCCAGTAATAACAATATCATATACATACACCACCAACAGTAGTTTTCCTCCCGGCGAGACATGACTAAATACAGAATGGTCAACTTTGCACTGTTTCATGCCAAACTTCTTTACCACCTCACTGAACCTAGCAAACCATGCTCGAGGAGACTGTTTAAGCCCATATATAGCCTTCCTTAGTCTGCACACCTTACCATCCTCCCCCTGAGCAACAAACCCTGGAGGTTGCTCCATGTAGACCTCCTCGAGTAAGTCACCATGCAAAAAGGCATTCTTGATATCAAACTGATATAGTGGCCACTCATACATGGCTGCAAGAGAGATCACAACACAAACTGACCCTATCTTAGCAACCGGTGAGAAGGACTTTGTGTAGTCAATGCCATAAGTTTGGGAGTACCTTTTTGCAACTAATCGCGCTTTCAGGCGTTCAACACTACCATCAGGCAGATACTTAACCGTATAAACCCACTTACAACCAACAGCTTGTTTCCCAGGAGGAAGAGCAATGAGGTCCCAAGTATGATTATGATGAAGGGCTGAGAGTTCTTCTTCCATGGCACGGCACCACCCTAGAGAGGCAAGGGCTTCCTAGACATCTTTAGGAACAATAACTGATGATAACAAGGTAACAAACTGGCGATGGGAAGCGAAAAGGTGACTAAGAAAACATAATTAGAAATGGGATGAAGGGTGCAAATACATTTACCTTTCCGCAAAGCAATGGGTAGATCAATCTCAGTTGCTAAGTGGGGGTCTGGTGCCGGATCCGTCGATGGAGATGTAACCGGAGGAGTAGTAGCTGGTGCACGTGGGAGGTGGGCGTTCAACAGGTAATGGCACCGAAGGCAAGGATTTGGTCACGACTGGAATAAAGGGATGAGGATCGACAACGGGAAGTGGAAGAGGAGGAGGTGATGAGGAAAAAGAAGCATCACCAGACCACAAAAAGAACGGAGTAGACTCAAAGAAACTAACATCAGCACACACAAAGGATCGTCGAGAACCAGGATGGTAACACCTATACCATTTCTGGGTCCGAGAATAGCCAAAGAAGATGCACTTGAGAGAATGGGCATCAAACTTGTCGTTCCCGGGACCTAGATTATGGACAAAACAGACACTCAAAAACTCTCGGCATAAGAGGGAACAGAGACAAAGTGGTAAACAAGACCTGAAATGGAGACTGACCATCAAGGATGAACGTGGGCATCCGATTAATCAGAAAACAAGAGGTAAGCACCGCATCACTCCAAAAAGGTTTGGGAACATGCATTTGATGCATTAGGGATCTTGTTGTTTCAAGGAGATGGCGATTCTTTCTCTCAACCACCCCGTTTTGTTGTGGGGTGTAGGTACACGAAGTCTGATGTATAATGTCGTGTTGGTCCAGGTATTCCTGAAATGATGATGATAAATATTCGCGGCCATTATCAGAACGAAAAACTTTGATGTGGGCACCAAATTGGTTACGAATTTCAGCATAAAATTTTTGAAAAATGGTAAACAATTCACTTCTTTCTTTCATTAAATAGAGTCACGTCATCCTTGAAAAATCATCCACAAAAATGACAAAATATTTGTATCCATTATATGACATTACTTTATAAGGACCCCAAACATCTGAATGAACTAAAGTAAAAGGACTCGACACACGGTTATCAACCCTAAAACTAAAGGGAACACGATGGTGTTTCCCAAACTGACACGACTCACAATCCAAAACAGAAAACTGACTCAATGACGGAACCAAGGACTTCAATACTTTGAGCGACGGATGACTAAATCGACAGTGCCACTGGAGAGGAAAAAGAGATGACTAGAGAGCTGTTGAAATTCTACCACCACCACCGTCAAGATAATACAGTCCACCAACTTCATGCCCTCCACCAATCTTCATCCCCATCTTGAGATCCTGAAAGACACATATAGAAGGATAAAAGGTAATGGAGTAGTTAAGTGATTTGGTCAGCTTACTAACAAACATAAGGTTAAAAGGCAATTTAGAAACATACAGAACTGATGAGAGGGATACAGGATCTAGGTCAACATTACCAACACCACAAATTGAGGATGTGAAACCATTAGCAAGGGTGACAGATTGTGATGTTGAGCAATGAGATAAGGAGGAAAACACACCTGGAGTTCCAGTCATGTGATCGGAGGCTCTAGAGTCAATGATCTAGGGATTGGGTGTAGATGCCAGACAAACCATACCTGAGTGAGCAAAAGTTGCAGTGTTCTGCTGTGATTGGATAAACCCCTCATATTCATCACGGGGAACACTCACCATCTCCTTCATGGGACCATCTGTGGATGTAGGAGGCAACTAGTCAGATGAATGATTCTTCTGTCTAAAGTTGGAACTTGAATCAACGGTCACGGCATGATTGGCCCAGGTTTAGGGAGGACCATGTAAATCATAACAATAGTTGATGAGACTTTAGTCCCACCAAAAATCTAGTCACATCAAGTTGCTCTCTTTGTTATTGCTGAATCTTGACATCAGAAGTGAGAGGATGATAGACATTCAACTCATTACGCATGTTCCTCATGTTGGCATAGTACTCCTCAAGACTCTGATTGCCCTGTTGCAGATTAAAGTACTCTTGATAAAGCTGATAAACTCTGGTTGTATTGTCCTGCCCCGAATACAATTTTTTCGCATGGTCCCACATGTCTTTGGCAGTATCAAGGAACATGAAGTTCACACTAATCCTGGGTTCCATACTGTTCCTCAACCATGTGATGATCTGAGCGTCATCTTGCTCCCAGTCTTCATACTCGTGAGAGTCAGAGGAGGGTTTCTCCTCTCTGATGTGTTTTACCTTCTTCTTTGCCTTCAGAAAGACTTCAACGGATTTAGCCCAAGGTACATAATTCTCTCCATTTAACTTAATGGAGGTCATCTGAACATTCAGGTAGTCTGTAGGCACCATCACACTAAGTTTACAATCATTATTGTCTCCCATTATGTTATCACCAATTCTGCACACTTGCTGAATTCTATTATCACTGAGATCTGCACACTACACACCACTAGGTCACACCTGTCATACTGATTGCAATACTAATTGTTGCTGGAATGTGTGCTCTTTACACCACAAACCCTAAATCACACATGTCACACTGATTTCAGCACTTCTTGTTGCTGAAAAGTGTGCTCACACCACAAACCCTACTCCTACAACTACCTGAAATCTCACCACTATATGATCATATCTCTTCCTTCAAAATGCACAAAGAAACCAGCATAAACCCTAGCACTTACTGGCCGAAATCCTAGCAAATGGTCTGAAACACACCTATTTAATCCATAACAGATATCATGCACTGAAATCTCTTACCTTATCGTTGAAGTAACACCCATGCTTGCAAGAGAGCAGTCAACACACAACAACCGCTTCACACACAACAGCCACACACAGTTCGGCCCTCTATTCTTCCTCTACTAGGAGAGGGCGATCTAAGAAATCACAGCAACCGATCACATACGACCTGACTGGAGGCATAGAGACCCCCAAGGGAAGAGGGCGATCACTCCTTTTCAGCCCTTTCCCTTATCTCCAATCAAACACAGAAAAAAGAGGAAAACCCTAGATAGGGTGCACAGAAAATAAACCCTAGGCAAGCAGAAATCTAGGCAGATTTAACCTAGCTCTGATACCATGTTATAATTCAGGTCTGCCTTAGATTTTGGCCTGACTAAGTTCAGTTATGTAGAAGAAGAAAAAGTGATAAAGAAAAAGAGAAAGAGAAAAAAGAGAGAAGAGAGAATTCTGGTTCGAACTGAAAGAGTCAACTTGACTTCTCCCAGTCGGCCAGTAAGTATTTATATTATTATTAAAATATAACTGAAAAGACCTATGTACCCTTACTTAAGTTAAAAGCACAAGTTTCAACACAGCAATATCAATCAAGGTATAAAGACAGAAATACCCCTACGCTAACACTAATGATGAAGTTGGAGCGACGGTACAAATGATCATAAGGCTCCATGTTAGGGAGTAAAATATCAGCCAACAACCAGGGCTATTGTCCCGTCAACATGAAAATTGCAGAAAACTCTAATGTTTGGACAGGCATAAAAACAACCAGAACTTGATGCATGTAACTCAGCTGGAATTTCCTCAGAAATATAGCATAGCATAATGCATGGAAAAACATCTGGCATCAGAAAGTTACCCCTTCGACAAAATTTCCAGTAGAAGAGGAACTTTGGAAACCATTTCTTTCGATGAAGCGATCTCCGGAACACGACAGAAAGCAGCAAGAACTGTGACCGCAAGCTGTAAATAGGCGTCAAGATCATCACTTTCCCTACCCCTGATCACTCCTTTACCCATGCCTGACAGGATTTACAGTATTTCATCAAAAAAAAAGCAGAAAAAATGAATATTTTTTGTTGCATTTTGACCGGGAATGCAGATACGAAAATAGGTTACCAGTCCTGAGAAGACGATCGAGAAAACGATCTCCTACTGCATCATAAATCCTGCATATAGAAGCATGGTCGTCGCCCTTGCAGAATTTAGTCGCCAGAAGCAGGCCTGCTAGTCGTTGCTCGTCTCTCTCTCCTTTCAATAGCTTCAAGCAATCTTCCAGGCCTGGACCTTGTTCCTGTCAATATGAAGATAAAATTAAAACAGAAACAAGATTTACTAAGACTGCGTTAAACGCAGCAAAACCTAGAGCTGCAATGAATGTGAACAAAGCAGAACACAGCCTGTGAGACGTGTAAGAAGAAATAAATCTGAGATAGAACACACGCTCACCATTGAACCGATAGAAGAGAAACAGATTCCTGCAACTTTGAAGAAGATTTGCCGTTCAAATAACGAAATTAGGATTTCTGCATACGCTTGTGAGCACTGAGCAAAGGTTCTAGCAGGGTTTTACTATAATGTTGCAGAGTTTTCTCCAAGGTTCTAATGTTCTATACCGTTATCGAGACATCGATTCCGCTTTCTTTGCTTATTTTCCCTTTCCCTCCGAGTCTCCGACGTGTGATGGGCTTATACTGAGAGTGTGGGCCGTCTGGCAAACTGGCAATAGGTAAACCCTATGCCCGGCCCGCTAATACCCAATCACCAAAACCGGTTAGCAGTTATTCGGGTATTTAGACCCGATGACTGTAAAGGATACAAGGAAAGAAACCAATCCACTTCAAAACAACAAATGCACTCAATGTACTACAACTGAAGGGGTGCACCGAGCGGCTCATTTTGTGACCGAACCAGTAGTATCGGTTTTTGGAAAACCAATAACCGATATCGAACTAAAACCTATCGGTTAACCGGTTGACCAATTCGGTTAACCATCGGTTCGGTTCGTCGATTTTTCAGTTTTTTAATTTATATATATAATAATAAATATTTATAAATATATAGAATATTATATTTTAAATGATAAACAATATATTGTAAATAATATTATATATAAAATAAACAATATATAAAATATTATATTTTAAATAATAACCGACTGGTTCGGTTAACCAAATTTTCAATTCGGTTTTTTTTGAAAGTTTGGAGTTTCGTTTTTTTTTTTTTTTAATGCTCACCCCTAGTTGAACTATTAAAGGCAAGAAAAAGACCAACTAGAAAAAAATGGAGAAAACATCTCACAAGTGGAAACGCCCAATAAGAAACCCACAACCAAAACAAATATAGAATATGGATATTTAAGGGATATTTGGTACACAATTTTATACTGATGAACCCAAAAGGCCAAAACACAGTGACAATACAACGTCATTGTACCAAACACCCCCTTAGAAGCCTTTACCAACAAGATAAAAACTCTTCCTCACACCAAAATCCTTCCTAGGATAGAAGGTGCTTCATGCTCAGTTGAAACTGAAAAGAACAACAATATAGGGTCCTGATGAGGGGTAATTTGGCATGACCTAGTAAGTAAGGTCACGTGGATGCGATCTGCGAGTAAGATGGCAACTCAGCAAGAGGAGCCTAGTCAGCAGTTTTCAGAGATTGGGTGTTCGGTCACCTCAGTACAAAGCCACCTCGATATAGAGTCACCTCGGCACCAAAGCCAATTTGGGGCCCAGGAACCAAAGTGACACGTAATTAACTCCATAAGCTTCTTAGTGGACTCCGAACCTCTTGGGATCACGCCGCATAACAGCAGGCCTTATCCTCTCCCCGCCCGGATCGGGCAGTAACGATAGACTTCATTGACTAATACGTTACTCCTCGTCTAAAGCGTAAACGAATCTCATCTACTCAAACCGAAGATTCCATAATCGTGAGACCCACGGCAGCTCAACTATATAAGAGCATCAATCCCTCCAGGGCCCAGGTATGCGCGATTATTTACATACAAGCTCTCTAACATTCAAGCTTTTAGCTTGCAACCGCAGCAAGAATACTAACTTAAGCATCATAGCGACCTCATCGGATCATCCACCCCGGTCTCTCTGATCTCTGTTTTGCAGTTTGATCCAGCTTGCCACATGAGCAATGTCCAAGCAACCTTCCAGTTACGAGCTTTCAAATCGAGCATCATCAATTGGCACCGTCTATGGGAATGATCAAAAAGGTCATCCCCATCCTAGTTTTAATCTTACTCCAATCTCAACCTCAATGGCATCTTCCAGCCACACTGGAAAGAGTGACATGAACATTATTGGAGGGCAAGAACAGCAAACAGTCACTCCATAGGGTTCCTCGGTGACCATTGGCCAGTTCACCATCCCCTTGACAGTCTCTGGGGTTTCATCACTATCCGTGCTACACACTACCCCACAGGTGAGTGCCCTACTCTCCCAAGTGAACACCACATTCTCGGAGCCTTCTGTGATTCCCAGTGGGGTCGGGCACTACCAGTTCAACGATCTTGTCCAGAGTGTTTGGACAATGCAGATTCAGATGCAACATGTTCACCAGTTTCAACAGTTCCAGCAGTATTACTTCTATCAGCAGTACCAACAGCAGTTCCCACCACTGTAGCTGAACTAGTCAACAAATCAACATCAAGGACAGATTCAAAACTAGGACCAGCATCGGGCCCATCAAGGTATTCACCAGTCTCCTCCCCGTGGTGAGAGAACTTCACAGGTGGTGTCAATCCCTCCCTCGAGACGAACCTCACCACGGGGTAGAATAGATGACCGGCGTACTCCCCCAGTTTTCCGAAGAGAGAACTCGAAGATAGGCCCGAACCCAGCCAGCCCAAGAGGCATAGCTAGCAGCTTCCCGTGCCAAGACAACGTAGATCGTCAGCTCGGGGCCTGAGCCACGGGCTTAAGAGGAGACCCCTCGGTACCCCGCGACAACCAGTGCCAAACATGCGGTGAAGAAGAAACGATGAGAAGAACCCCCAAACTGCCTCGCCCCATCATTCGGAGCAAAATTGAGATACTTGACAACATTGAGGCTGGCAGTACAAACATCACACCACCAAATAAGCAACAGCGGCAACGTCACAAGACTCGTCATTCCTCAGCAAGGAACAACCCACCAGCGAAGCCCAGCCATCTAGTAGATCAAAGTCGAGAAAGAGAGGAGGTAAGCTCGGTGGCCACGAGAACGATGCCTGTTCTGTTGAGCCAGCCATCCCCCTGTAACTCGAGCTCCTGGTGGCCCCAGTGTCGAAAGATTTCAAGGTACCACCACTAGACAAGTATGATGGGTCTTTTGACCCCAACGATCATGTAGACACATTCCAGTCCCAGATGCATCTCGTCGGGGCCGACGAGGCTTGCATATGTGTGGCTTTCTCCACCACATTCAGAGGAATAGCTCAGACTTGGTATAGAAACCTCGCATCGAGTTCCATCAGAAACTGGGCGCAGTTCGCAAACATGTTTATGGCCCAATTCATCACCAATAAGAAGTGTATTAAATCGCAAAGAGAGACTTCTAAACGTGGTGTAGAGGGAGGAGAATCATTTCGAAACTACATCAAGCGCTTCAACGAGACATGCTTGCAGATACCAAACCTTGATCCAGCGGTACACCTCACCGCAGCACGCAAAGGAATTACTCATAAGGAGTTCAAGTGGCATGTCGTGGCAAACAAGCCGAAGAACATCACCAAGTTCCTCAGGCTGATCGATCATTTCATCAGTACAGAAGAGGAAATTAACCAAAAGATCGACAACCAGCAAGGTGAAAAAAGAAAGAAGAATAATGGACGAGCAACAATAAGCAAAAAAAGGAAAAAGAGCAAGTTCCCAAGGCGAAGAAGCAAGTCCCCGAGCTCAAGGAGTAAGTCCCCTCACGAATTTACAAGTCTAGTCGGCATTCCAGGACCCCGCCAATGGAGAGAACCAACTATACTCCCCTTAACGCGAAGCGATGAGAGATCTAAATGGCCACTAAAGACTCCTTCATCATCAGATGACCACCCAGGCTACGGGGAGACCCAATGACTAGGAATCCGAATGTTTATTGTCACTTTCATCAGGACCATGGTCGCAACACAAAGACTACAGAAAACCTCCACAATGAGATCGATGAACACATCCGCCATGGGGATTTGAACAACTACATTTTGTGTGAGGAGAAAGGACAGGGGGACCGATAGGGAGATCGGAAGAAAGACACCCCAGAAACCAGCAAGCAAAATGAGCAGCCACCTCACCCGCTACCAAAAGAAAGACCAGTCCACGGGGAGATCAATATGATCACTATGAGATCCATTGTAGTGGGGTGCATAGTAGTAGCAGGGAAGAATTCAGTCTGAGAACTAGAGGACGAGGCAGAGAACCCACCAAGCGACCTCGAATCAAAGAACCCATTTATTTTACCGAGGACGATGCTCATGGGATTCAGTATCCTCATGACGATGCCCTTTGTCATAAAGTTGATCATCAATGACTTCGAGGCGAAGCGGATCTTGGTGGAATCAGGTTGTTCAGCTAATATCCTCTTCAAAGGAACTTTTAACAAGTTACAACTGCAGTAGAGCAATCTGAAACCAGTGGATACCCCACTAGTAGGGTTCAACGGAGAAGAAGTTAGGCCTATAGGTTGGGTCACAATACTAGCGGAGGCGGGCACATGGCCGAACATTGTACTATTTCAGCACACATTCTTGGTGGTCGCAACTCTGTCCCCCTAAACGCAATTATAGGTCGGCCCATTACACATGCTTTACGCGTGATAGTATTGACTTACTATCTCGCAATGAAGTTTTCGAAAGATTACAGAGTAGGGGTCATACGAGGCGATCAGCTCAAATCCCGTAAGTGCTACGTGGCTGCTTTCAAGGGAAAGGCAAAATTGGCGGAAGACATCGAACTGGAGCAACCAGAAAACTACACCGAGGTGTGAGATGCCCCGATGGAAGAGATAGTTCACATACCAGTTTATGAGACCAAGCCGACTAAGACTCTCCAAATTGGTGCACTGATAAGCAAACCGCTCCGAACATAGCTAGTAAGTTTCTTACTTAATAATTTAGATGTTTTCGCTTGATCCATGGCAAAAATGCCCATAATTGACCCTAGTGTGATAACTACAAAACTTAATATGGACCCTTTAGTCAAGCCAATTAGACAATGAAAATGCAACCTCGCCCTAGAGCGGTGGAGGGTAGTCGATGAGGAGGTCGGGAAGCTCCTCGCCGCAAATTTCATCAGGGAGGTCCATTACCCAATCTGTGTCGCCAATTCCGTGCTTGTAAAGAAAGCCAATGGCAAGTGGCACATGTGCATCGACTACACCGACCTGAATAGAGTGTGCTCAAATGATTGCTTACCCTACCAAAATTTGATCGCCTAGTAGACGTGACATCAGGGCATGAGTTGTTGAGTTTCATGGATGCTTACTCCGACTACAACCAAATTATGATGAACATAGCCGACCAAGATAAAACTGCTTTTGTAACCAAACTTGGGTTGTACTCTTATAAAGTTATGCCTTTGGTTTGAAAAACACTGGAGTGACTTTCCAGTGACTTATAAACAAATTTTGTGAACCTTTGATTGGTAATAAAGTGGAATGTTATGTTGACGACATGGTCGTGAAGACCAAATTTTCTAGATCTTTAATCAACGATTTAGACGTTGTTTTTCAAAATTTAAGGAAATACAATATGAAGTTAAACCCAAACAAGTGTGTCTTCAGGGTCACGTCGGGGTAATTCCTCAGTTGCATAGTGAACCGATGTGGCATCGAAGCTAACCCGAATTAAATTAAGGCTATCTTAGAAATGCGACCACCCAGAAAATCAAGGAGATAAAACAACTAACTGGCCGGGTAGCTGCCCTAAACCGGTTTATGTCTAAATCAATAGGTCGTGCCTCTCCTTTTTTAAGGCAATTAAGAAGAATGAAACTTTCGAATGGACTGAAGAGTACTAGTTCGCGTTTGATGAGCTAGAAAGGTACCTAAGTACCGCCTCGGTTTTAACCCGACCTGAGGAAGGAGATGAGTTGAAGTTGGACCTCTCTACGAGTGACGAGGTGGCCAGCTCGATACTGATTTAGAGAAGTAGATTGGGTTCAACAACTAGTCTACTATGTCAGTAAAGTGTTGCAGGATGCAGAAATCAGATATCCCGACATCGAGAAGCTGGCATACGCGCCAGTAGTAGCAACTCAAAAATTATGCCCATACTTCAAAGCCCATACCATCGTTGTTCTTACAAATAGACCTCGAAGGCACGTCCTACTTAGGCCCTAGGTGTTAGGGAGATTGACGAAGTGGTCCATCAAGCTTAGTGAGTACGACATCCGGTTTGACCCACGGCCAACGATCAAAGCCCAAGTCTTGGTGGACATTGTAGCAGAATGTACATTCAGCACACCGACCCCTAAACTAACTGAGCTCGCTAACGTGTCAGAGGTGTCAACCAACGCAACACCGGTCCTAGTCAGAGTAGTATTCACCTATGACGAGGAGCCCTGGATCCTCCATGTAGATGGCTCGTCTATCTAGAGAGGAAGCGGTACAAGACTGATACTGTACGGCCCAAGCAAGGTGAAGTTGGAGTACGATTTCCAGGTTGGATTTGTGGCGTTGAATAGGGCAGAGTATGAAGCACTAATTGCAGGGATAAACTTAGCGAAGGAAATGGGTACAAAACATCTCATCGTGTGCAGCGACTCACAATTGTTAGTTAACCAAGTCAATGGCGACTATGAAGCATATGACTCAACTATGGGGACCTATTTAACCAAAGTCGTGGAGATCCTACCAGGTTTCAGCTCTTGTTTCATCAAACAGATTCCAAGGTCTGAGAACAATGAGGTCGATGCCTTGTCTTGACTAGCAAGTATCAGTGACAACACCATGCAAACAGTGTACATTGAGGACCTGCCTCATCCCAACATTCTCGAGGGGCAGAAGAGGTCGCTCCCGTGTTGCAAGCGAAACCGAACTGGATTGACCTGCTTGTTGATTATTTGCTCCACGAGACCCTACCAGCAGAATGCAATGCAGCTAGAGCATCAATCAACCCGATACATCCTTATAGACGGAAGACTGTATAGGAGATCCTTCACGCTTCCCTACCTATGTTGCCTGTGACCCTTAGAATCTGAGTTCATACTTCGTGATATCCAAAAAGGATTATGCGGAGGACACTTGGGGGGGCAGAACCCTCGGCCAAAAAGCATTAAGGTAGGGCTACTATTGGCCCACAATAAAGGTAGGTGCACTCGAGCTAGTCAAGAAATGCGACAGGTGTCAGAGCCATGCCAACATCCTCCATCAACATGTTGTCGATTTGAAGTATCTCAGTAGCCCATTGCCCTTTGCACAGTGGGGAATCGACATCCTCGGTGCATTTCTGTTGACAACTGGGTAGACGAAGTTCTCGGTTGTGGTAGTAGACTACTTTACGAAGTTGGTGGAAGTTGAACCATTGGTAAGAATTACTGCCCAGAATATGCAAAATTTATACTAGAAAAGCATCATGTGCCGTTTTGGACGGCCCAAAGTCTTGATTTCGGATAACGGGAGGAAATTCGAGGATATCAAATTCCAAAACTACTATACCGAGATAGGGATTTAGCAAAATTTCACTTTGGTAGTGCATCCACAATCAAACGGATAGGTCGAAGTGACAAATAGGGATATCCCCCACGAACTGAAAGCTCACCTCCCACGAGCTAAAGGGTTGTGAGTGAATGAGCTACCCAGTGTCCTTTGGGCTTATCGGACAACCATCAAGACCGCAACCGGCGAGACACCCTTCAACCTCACATAAGGGACAAAAGTCATGATTCCGGCAGAGATTGAAGTACCGACGTTGGGGCTCGAAGCTTACAACAAAGAAACAAACAACGACGAGCTCAGAACTAACTTTGACCACATCGAGAAGGTACGCGATCTGGCCCACATTCAAACTACAAATTACGAGCAGCGAGTAGCTCAGTATTATAATGCTCGGGTCAGGAAGCGACTATTCTGAGTCGACGACATAGTCCTCCGTAAGGTACTGGTACCTAAGCCCGGTGTGGGTAAGCTCGGTACGAATTGGGAATGTGCTTACCGGGTGAGACGGGTTTTCGAAGAATGAACCTATGAGCTCGAGACCATAGAAGGGAAACAAGTACCTTGAGCTTCGAACATTGACAACCTAAGGAGATACTATCTGTAAATCTCAACACAAACAGAAACGACTAAGTCCATAGGATCACTGAACTGACCATATGGATGACGAACTGGAGAGAGGACCTTAAGTCACTCCCAGAAGCCTAAGGGTTATGAAGTCGAGCTGACAAGAGACCTTGGCATGATATAAGACCTAGTCGCCTCTCCAGCATGGGCAGAGAAGTCCTAGTCACCTCTTCGGTATAGGCAGTTTAAGACCCAGACCCCTCTTTGGCACGAGCTCATTAAAACCCAGTCGCTTTGGCATGGGCAAGGCGAAGTAGCCAAGGCACAGACAGGTCGGGCATGTACCCTTTAGTGTTTGTTCACCCCGATGTACAATGACTACTAGATTATCCCTATTCGAGTCGAGCTCGCCAGTTTGTGAGTAATCTACACTTAGAAAAATTTTGCTCCTATTTGGTTTAGCTCTCCAGCTCAGGAGTAATCTATAGTTAGAAATATTTGTACACACAAAGAGTTTTGCAAAATACTTGTATTCAATTGATAAAGCACTTCGGGTACATAGCAAAAAAAACAACAAAAAGATTACAACTATTTAGCTGAGCTCGGAGGCTCAAGACATCGAGTATTTACAAGGGGGGTCCAAGAAAAGAGGCATCAGTCAATTTGAGGCTCCTCATCACCAATAGAGGCATCGGTGAGCAGATCTGTCTCCATGTGGTCCTCAGCGGTATCAGCTCCCTCTCCCTCTCCCGCTGTCTCATCATCAAGAAGGTTGCCATCGCTCTCCCCTCGGAGTTCGAGTTCTTAGCGGCTTTGGCAGCCATCTTCTTTGTGATCTTGAATGTTGTGATGGCACTTAGGTCAAGGTGGGAAAATTCACGCCGGGTCAACCATCTACTGAGCTTAAACCCCTTGCGATAGCCCACTGTCCCGATCTCGACCAGCTTCTAGCGATATTCAGCCGAAGACTTGTATTCCTCGACGACCTTGACCATGGCATCCTCCATCGCCTAGAGCAAAATTCTAGTCCGCTTTTTCACCAGTGCCTTGAGGTTCTCATTTTCTCTCTTCAAAGTCACCCTGCACTCCTCTAGCTCCTTCTTCTCCACCATTAGCAGAGTCAATAGCTCCTCCTTGGCTCGCAGATCATTCTTCAACTGGTTGATCTTGTTGTGAGCTAAGTTGAGCTTGGAGTGGGCACTTCGGGAGGACACCTTGATTTCAAGAGCTCACTTTAATTTCATATCAGATTGGTAGGCCAGGGGCATGGATTGAGGAGTTCACCTGCCAAAAGAAGAACATATAAGTATAATTTAGCCCAAAGAATGAATACGTACACCCTGGTCCTGAGCTAAGCAACTGGTAAGTCAGCCCAATGAGCAACCTCCTCGGCAAATACCGCATCTTTGCTTTTGAGGAGACCGAACTTCATAGTCAAAATGCTTTGAGCAGAAGTGTCGCTACTTGACGGAGTGGTGGTCGCCTGCACGTGCTGTGGCTCAAAAGATGTGGTCTCCTTAGGCATAGGGAACGGGGTAGCCTTGCCATGGTCCTCCTCAACCAAGTCGATCACAGGTGGTTGTTCGGTGATTGGTGGGTGCTCGGGGACGAAGGCGCCGACTTTAGAGGTGGTGGTCTCGGTATGGAAGCAAGCCTTTTTGGGGGCCCTTTTCTTCTTCTTCCCCTTCTACATGACGAACTGAGTTAGATGCAACATCAAAGCAAAACAAAATAAAGAAAACAAGTACAACAGTTGGCGACCTACTAGGAGGACTTAGATCGACTTGTATGAGCTTCTCCTCAATCACGAAGTTTTCAAACTTCAGGCCGAGCTTCGCCCAAGATCGGACCTCCTCTCGTGTCTCCTCAGTGTTATGGACCACAAAGTAACGTCTCTTCTAGACCGAAGCTTTGTTTGGGAGCTCGTGCAATAGCTTGTACCCAAGGCGAAGAGACATGTAATAACTTCGCCTGTGCTCTAGTAGAACACAGGTCGACTTCTTCTTGATGGAGAGGATCGAAGAAAATATGTCGAGGTCTAGAGATTGGTTATAATTGTGGAAAAGGGAAATGGTACCTACAATGTTGCGGATGGAGTTCATATGTAACTGGTCTATCGCAATATCAAAAAACTTAATGAGTTCAACTATGAAAGGGTGGAGTGGAAGACACAGCCCGACTACGAGCTGCTCCTCGAAGACCATGATCTCGTCATGACCGTGATCCCAAGGAAAGTTGCCTAAGGGAATACTATATTCTAAGTTATTAGGGAGTCTGTACCGAGCTATTAAAGACAAGAGCTTGTCCACTGTCATTGTAGACAGACCAAAGTTGTCTGGCAAGCGGCCTTGGTGTGAGGTGGAGGCTAACTTTTCAGGAGGCTTCTCGCTCTTGCCGAGGTGAGTCTGCCTAGAACGGGCTGGAGTCCACATCCTGTACCAAAGTGCCCACCTCGGCAGGACGAGGCTCTACGGTCTATGCTAAGGTGCCCACTTCGGCCCCAGCAGAATCAATACTCCCATCTAAAAGGCTATCTAAGCTAAGACTAGACATGCTAATAGAAAGGACAATGGAATCGAAAGCAAAGAAAGATGAACTCACCAAAGAAGATCAAAGAAAGCAAGACGACCTTGGAATAAGGGATAGCTGACACTGAGCTGGGAGACTTGAATGTGACCTCAAGGACTTTAGATTCGCGGTTTGTGGTGAAGAAAATGAGCCATTCGGCACCTATTTATAGCCTTTATATCCTGGGATCAATGACCGGGATCTGCACGATCCAATGACTCCTAGGAAAACCGGTTGCATGCTACCCAAGGTTGAAATTAGTTGAGCATGTGTTTTGACGCCCACAGAGTTTATAATCGGCTTGACGTCCGCGCATACCTAATAAGTGATCTGGGTCACTTCCTAGTCGAGCCAAATGGTCGAACAAGTCAAACCAAAGGTCCGCCCTCCATACCACCTAGACATCATGCCAAATCCACTTGGGCTTGTCGTGAACTCCCTGTGCCAGGTCAGGACCCTTGGCACGAGGAGTGGGGGCAATTGATGAGGGGTAATTTGGCACGACCTAGTAAGTAAAGGTCGCGTGGATGTAATATGCCGGTAGGATGATAACTCAGTAAGAGAAGCCTAGTAAGAAGTTTTCAGAGATCGGGTGTTCAATCACCTCGATACAAAGCCACCTCAACATAGAGTCACCTCGACACCTAAGCCAGTTTGGGGCCCAGGAACCGAAGTGACACGTAATCAACTCTAGAAGCTTCTCAATGGACTTCGAACCTCTCGGGATCACGTCGCGTAACTGCAGGCCTTATCCTCTCCCTGCCCGGATCGCGCGATAACGA
Organism: Nelumbo lutea; assembly: GCF_056320005.1. Taxonomy (NCBI): domain Eukaryota; kingdom Viridiplantae; phylum Streptophyta; class Magnoliopsida; order Proteales; family Nelumbonaceae; genus Nelumbo; species Nelumbo lutea. The sequence goes on from NC_142691.1 coordinate 18,926,403, forward strand.
TAGATTTCTTTAATTGATATGTTACTCCTCGTTTAAAGCGGAAACAAATCTCATCTACTCAGGCCAAAGATCCCAAAATCGTTTCGTGAGACCAACGAATAAGGGCATCAACCCCTCCAATGCCCAAGTACGCACGATTATTTACATACAACCTCTCTATCATTCAGGCTTTTAGCTCGCAATCACAACAAGAATACTAACTTAAGCATCGGAGCGACCTCACTAGGTCATACACCCCGGTCTCTTTGATCTCTATTTTGCAGTTTGATCCAACTCGCCATGTGAGCAACGTCCAGGCAACCTTCCAGCTAGGAGCTTTCAGATCATGCATCGTCAGGTTTGTTTGATTATTGGAATTGAAACTGGAATCGAAATGGTTTATTTCCCTCAGCTTGTTTGGTTCAGACTGGACTTGGTATCAAAACCAAATTTGACTGGAATATATTCTCATTATAAGAGGAAGGGGGAGGGAATGGCCATTCCTTCTAATGGGGACACAATTCCATCATAAATGGGAATGTGATTCTGATTCCGCCCTAATCAAACGGTTGAAATCCAAATAATCCATTCTAATTTCAATTGCGGACCCTATTCCCGTCGACCAAATGGACCCATAGTAATGGATGTGCAATATATAGAAGGTTGAAATCAATTATGTTTTTTTTTCTTTTTTTTTTCTTGAGCTTGGAATGGGTTTTTTTCACACACAAACTCAAATGTTCTCCCTCAATATAAATATTTATTAAGTGGACAACTGTGATGGAGTTTATGAACATAGGATGTGGTTGCCATTGACGCTAAACACTATTGGAAAGTGATGTTTAAACCATTTTCTACGCTTCATTGAAATTGGAGGTCATTAGGGTTGGCTTCTTTGGTGAAACTTGAACCTCCAAAGATTAAGGTTTTTGGAGCTTATTTAAGAAAAAAATCAAGAAGCCATTATATCTTACAATTTACACGATATCACTCTTCTGATAAATCAACTTTATTAGGGTTAATTACTTAAATATACCCTCTAATTTGACCAAAATACTTGAATACATCATATGGTTTGCAAAACTGTTTAGGGGGGCATTCTTTTTTTAGATTTTGATAGGGGGAAGTTAATGATACCCTTTAATGATGCACGATTTGGTGCTCCCCGCTAGAGGACAGCTTGGGCGTTGGCTAGTGAGGTCACCTAGTTGAGCTGCAAGGAAACAAGTTAAAGTGTTTCGGGTGCTTTACCCAATATGGGCACTCTAATGCTTAAGTTAGTGAACTAGAGGTTTTAGAGAGAGTTGAATGCAAGACCGCTAGGATATTTGATAGCTAAATCGTGCGTACCTTGTGAGTCTAGAGGTGAGGCCTTTATATAGGTGAGCTATCGTGGGCCTCACGATGTGTGTCCGAGATCCTCGGCCCATCTGGTCCGGAGTTGGTTTCGCACCCGATGGTGGACTTTGCGTAAGCTGGTAAGGCTTATCCAGGTCCGTCTGAATTGGGTGTGGGGAAGATGAACTCCATTAATGTGGTGTTATAACCCCGATGAGATCAGAGACAGTTGGCTTGCTTCAAGATAGAGGTTATGTGGCACCTCGGTAGATCGGTGCATATAGATTAGTTATTCGAGCCACAGTCTAGCTGAGTGACCCAGGTGTGCAAGGTAGCTAGGATCACAAAGGTCACCGAGGTCGCTGACATGTCACCTCATCGCTCAATCACTCCATGTGTCATCACACCACTTGATGAACCAAATTATCACTCATTAATTACCCCCACTCCCAAGCCTGACATGGTCAACTCAGGGTGGGAATATTAATGAGCTGAGAAGATTTTCTCCAGACTTGGCTCAGCCTTGGGTCAACCAACAATTCAGATCTAGTCGACTCAATTGGTTTGACCTTGGGGGCGAAGTCGCGTCTTGGGTACACACGGACATCACGCAAGAAACAAGTTCCACAGACGTAAAAAAACACGCTTAATTGCTTTCGCCTTAGAATACGAATAGTCACATCCCTAGGGACCATCAAATTTGTTCGATCTAGACAGCCCGTGCTTGGCTTAAGTGGTTATAAATAAGGCCCTTAGGGTCCCATTTCTTTTGTCCCATATGAGTTATGGAGCATATTGAGGTCGTGGAGCATGGTGTTGTCAGAGTTTTCAATCAGGTCAGCGAGGATGATCACTTCATTCCTTAGGTGAGTTGCCTTCCCTTGCTTTTTCCATTATGTCTAGTGGTGAGTTTGGTGAGGAGAGAACGCGGCCCGATTGGGCCAAGGAGGGGTCCTCGATCCAAGACCGATGAGGTTCACATAAAGGGGCTTTGTCTTCCTGTTGGCTATCTAGGGCCAAGGTACCAGGCCACTTCGGTCTTACTAAACTATCTGTCAATGACGTTTATAGACTCATGGATCAGCACAAGATCCCTGACCAGTTCGGCTACTCTCTTCCTCTTAGGGCGTTCCCTTTGGAACATGAAGAGAATGAAGTAGTTGTCTTCAAAGAGGCTTTGAAGGAAAGTCTTTGGTTCCCCTCCATCCACTTGTCCCCGAGGCCTAAGGTATTACAATATTAGTCTCTATCAACTGCACCCACACTCAATCCACACCTTGATTAGTACAATTTCCCTTTATCATCATGTAGGCCTTTCCTTAGAAGTTAGGACCGTTACCAATAAAACGCAACCCTACCAACACCGTGGGAGCATGATGAGAATGAAATAGTTGTCTTCCAATAGTCTTTGAAGGTACATCTTTGGTTCATACACCCAGACTCAATCTGCACCCTGATCGGTACAATTTCCCTTTGTCGTCATGTTGGCCTTCCATTAGATGTTAGGACCTTTGCCAGCCTCTACGAAGTAAAACACAACCCTACCAACACCTCGGGTTGGGACTATTACTACTTATCTTACTGACTTGGGTACAAGCTTTTACATGATTCCTCTTCCAGAGTGCCAGCCTGGAAGAGGAAGTATTTCTTCCTTTAGTAGTTGAGCTGCTTGGGGGTGGCCGTTTTTGACGTTCTGGAGAGAGGGGGTGATAGACTCTAGGGATGAGACCTTGAGCGAGTAGGTGCAAGATAGAGTGTGGAACCTTGTAGACCGCTTGTTGATGCTAAGTAAGTTATTGACTGAGGAGAAGCTAATTCAAGCCAGGCTAAGTCCTCCGGGTAAGTCGTCATCTCAGGCTCAAGCATTCCCTTTCTTTATTTTATTTTAGTTTGACTAACTCGTAGGCTTCTTGTGTAGGAGATTCCAACTACCAGGCTGCTTCAAAGCATGAGGAGGAAGAAGAAGAGAAAGGTAACTAACGAGGAAGTAGCTCGGATATTGGCTCCCGAGCCCACAACGCCAAGTGCTGCTAAGGTGGTTCCGGTGGTGACCTGGTTAGAGAAGATCAGTAGGAGAGGACCTCACTAGAGGCTGAGGCAGCCCTGACATCTGAGGTGTGCCATCTACCACTTGGGGCCGCGACGACCTGTAGTTCAGAAGCAGAGGACGTTCCTAAGGAGAGGCATACCATCATGGACTTTTTGACCACCCTAATTAAGAGCAAGAAGGTCGTCTTCCCCAAAGAGGTAGTTGAACTTCGAGAGGCGCATCCAATGAGTTCAACGGCAAAATCATGCGCTACCTCATGATGGTAAGTTCCAAATCTTATCGCTGTTCTATTCTCGGTCTGTCTTCCATATCTAGCTTTTGTTTTCTTTTGTAGGCGAACACCCTGATTCACTCCCTAGTCGGGCAATCTGAAAGGCATCTAGTGAGGGCTGAATCTGCCAAGATGGCGGTGAGCGAGTACAAAACTCGGTTTGAATGGGCCGTTTTCATTCATCGGTGACCTAGAGAATGAGTTGGTTGCAGAATGGAACAATTGATAATTTTGAGTTCAATTTGCACTATTTCATAAAAAATAAATTATCAAATTCAAAAAGTAATATTAAAATATGAATAAGTTATAAAAATAAAAATAATTTATTAAAATAAGAATAAAAATGAAAAAATACATATAAACTTACAAATTAAAAATAAATAATTAAAAGTTCAAATAATAATGAAAATAGTAATAAAGTCCATGAAGAAATGAGAAAGTATTTAATAATTAGCAAATTAATATCTTAAAACTATTGAAGCATTTAATATTTAATAATTAATACAAAAATTATAAAAAGTAAAAAATTATTTATTAAAATAAGAATAAAATTAGAAAGTTTGTATAAACTTATAAATTAAAAATAAATTACTAAGAATTAAAATAATAATAAAGTCTATGAAACAATTAAAAATATTTAATAATTAAAAATTCAATATCTTGAAAACTATTAAAATAATTAATAATTAATTAAAACTAAAATAATTAATAATTAATTTTACATATTCTGTTTTACATTAGTTACAGAGGAAGCAAATGGGGTGGAGACGACAATGGTTAGGAGTGGAGAAGAGATGGAGAGGGAGAGAGAGATAGAGAGAGAGAGAGGGGGGGGAGGGAGGGTGTTAACTGCTACTGTTGAGAGTTGTAGTGGTAGTGGCGGGAAGACCGGGGGAGAGAGACCATGGCTTCACTACTTTAGAAGAGAGACAACTCCATCAAATGAACTCAAAGCCAAATCAGACGATATGGAGTCCACAGCGAGGCCATCGGAGTCGAATTTCTACTAGAGATCGACGGTGGAGAACATGCCAATAGAGGTGAAGATTGACGATTCTTTCTTTACATCAAAGAAACTTGAACATAAACGATTTGCGGACATCGCTGTCGACGTTGAAGCTACCAGAAGGGTTTCTTCGAGTTCTTAGAGAGAGTATATATATATATATATATATATATATATATATATATATATATATAGAGAGAGAGAGAGAGAGAGAGAGAGAGAGAGAGAGAGAGAGAGAGAGAGAGAGAGAGAGAGAGAGAGAGAGAGAGAACAAGTTAAGCATCTCTTCTCAAGGATATTTTAGATGTTTGGGCAGGCCTGAAATGCATCTGACCATGTTAAGTGTCTGGTCTGGGTCTTAAAGTTTAAGATCTGAAAATTCAGGTTAACTTTTAAGACATGACCCCAAACATCTCTTACATTTGAAAAGCAAGTTTTTTTTAGAGATAACAAGTAGATTCGGCGTTATCAAACACCCTCTAAAATTCATAGGTGGAAGATTGAGTGGCAAAAATGTAACATGAAGGTACGCTTTAAAATCTTGAAGAGTAATTAAGGGCAAAAGAGTCCTTATAATCAAAATTTACAACAAGACTTAGGCTATGTTTGGTGAATAAGTGGTTGTTAAAATAAGTACTTGTTGCACAAGTGCTTATTGTAAGTGCTTATTTTAACAATCACTTAAGGTTGTTTGGTGACCTATTTGCCAAATCACTTATTGTATTTTAAAGCACTTGTTGGGGTGAGTATGTTTGGTGAGCTACTTTCCCCACAAGTGCTTATGTTGGCATAAATGGCAAATTTAGGCCTCACTTCACTCATACATATAAACAACATTTTTTACATATTATACTATACATTTCAATGAAAAATAGCCACATCACCACATCATGACATGTGAGAGCCCACATGGGCTTACATGTGGAGTGCCACATGGACCCAAATAACAACAACAACAATAATAATAATAATAATACACATCACAAAAAATGCAAAGAGAATTTTACCCAATAGGATAATAATTCTAATTCATATTACTAATAAGGAATTAACTGAAATTTTGGATTAATAAAAATATGAAAAACATATCATAAAATTAAAGGAGAAAAGTAGGATAACGTCATCGTTAGTTTCCTATTTCGTCATAGCCGCTACTGCCTTGTTTGAATTAGTAGAATGGAGAAGACAAGGGTTTTTTCAATTCACTAAAATCTAAAAGGAAAAAGGTAAAAAAACTATGAAACGATTAGAGTAGTAGGATTACGAGGCCTTACATGTGGTCGCCGATGAGTTTCTAGTGCGTTTTCCAACCAAAATTTCAGATATGGGAAAAATAACACTGATGAAGGATGATTTGACCCAAACTATGAAACAGTGACATGTAGACACCGACTCAGCATAAGCGACAACTCAGCATTGTGGCCCAGTACAACCAAGTCACGGGCCCATAAAGCAGCTCGCTACATCGTAGCGCGCAAAAGGAGGAGCTCGCCACAACGCGAGCTACGGGTTCCCCGAGCTACCTCTAAAGGGAAATTCCAAGGCAACTTTAGCTTGCGAGCTAAGAAAACCAGCTCGCCCGAGCTCCCTAGCAGACAAGTCATCCCGAGGACCAATTCTACTAAGGGTACTCTTGTATTCCGAGCTCGCTGCAAAGTAGCACGCGAATGGGCCGCACGAGCATTCCTCAGTAAGCTTCTACTCGACAGGCCATGCCGATCAGACTGTGCCACATCCCTAACTAACAGTTCAGTCCCTTGCTTTCGATAGTTTGCACCCATATCTCTCAATGGGCGGAGGCGTGCCTGTCACTTTGGAGACGTGTCACTCACCCAGGCGAGGATTACGTCACAACGGCCACCTGCGCAGCCATGGCAGGTAACGGCTGTGGCAGGGGCCCAGTGGCGGTTATGCTCGATCTCACAAGAACGCCCCTATAAAAGCCCTCAGGGCAGAAGAGAAGCTTTTTCTAGAGACCTCTAATCTCTCGAGTATAGTGATAAAGTGTGACCTACACTCTTAGCTACCGACTCTTCTTTTCCTTCTTTCTTGCATTCTAACTTAAGCATTGGAGTATTCCCACCAGGTAAAATCCCCGGGAATCCTTCCTTTCATCTTCTCAAGTGTCGTCCGTTGCCAACAAGGAGCCGGTCAGCAGCCAACTAGGAGTGCCCGAATCATGCCGCATCATTTGGCACCGTCTGTGGGAAATGCTTCAAAAGGCCTTTCTCTCTAAACTTTCTCAGTTCTTATCTTCCTCGAAACAATCCAACGCTCATGGCTTCCTCTAGCAACGTCAGATGAAGCACAAAAATGGACAACTCCAGGGAACAACCCCAGCTTCCTACTCTCTGTATCGGACATTTCACCGTCCCCCTCTCTGTGGACGGAATCCCCAGTTTGAATGTGCCTCTCACAGTGGCACCTGTCGTCACCCTACTCCCTGTTACAGTTGGAGCGACATTCACCGAACCTTCGGTCGTGCCCCCAGCGGCCTGCTCAAACCAACTAGAGGACTTGATGCAGTGCATGCGGGCCATGCAGGCCCAAATGCAACAGTTCCAACAACTTCAGCTCTATCAACAACACGTACTGCACCAGGTCTCCCAATATCAGTATCAACAGCAGTTCCCCCAGTTGCCTCAACCTCAACTTCAGCAGCTGCAGTTCCTGCCTCGGCACCTAGCCTCACAGCAAGCTAAGTCTCGCTGCCAAGACGAGCGCCCCTCAGGCCAAGCAGAGGTCCCCCAAAACCTCCCAAAAAACCAGGCCTCCTAGGATACATCGTTAACCGGTGCGGCATCGAGGCCAACCCAGATAAAGTTAAGGCCATTTTAGATATGAGACCACCCCGGAAGCTGAAGGAGGTTCAGAGGTTGAATGGTCGCATAGCCGCCTTGAGCCGCTTCATGTCTAAATCGGCGGACTGCTGTCTACCATTTTTTAAGGAAATTAAGAACAAAGGGTTCAAATGGACCCAAGATTGCCAGCTCACGTTCGACGAGCTCAAGAAATACCTTGCTAGTGTGTCGACCTTAACCTGGCCCGAGGAGGGTGATGTTTTAGAACTGTACCTCTCGACGAGCGACAAAGTGGTCAGTTCGGTACTAATAAAAGAAGTAGATCGGGTCCAATGACCCATCTGTTATGTTAGTAAAGTATTGCAGGGAGCAGAAATGAGATACTCCAAGATGGAAAAGCTAGCATACGCGCTGATAATCGCTGCTCAGAAGCTCCACCCGTAGTTCCAAGCTCATCTTGTTATTGTCCTCACCGACAAACCTCTGAGGCAGGTGTTGCTTAAGCCCGAGGTCTCTGGTCGATTGACAAAGTGGGCCATTGAGCTCAGTGAGTACGACCTCCAATACAAGCCGCGAACTGCCATTAAGGCCCAAGCCTTAGCAGATTTCATAGCCGAATGCAAATTCAGCTCCGAAGTTCCCAGGCCGGTTGAGCGCAAGGCTCCCACCTCGGGTGAGCCCGAAGCTCCCGGGTCGGTCGAGTCTGAACCTCGTAAGGTAGCAGCCAGTGTGGCACCTCTCTTAGCTCGACCAACCGCGAGCTGGGATGAGGAGACTTGGATCCTTTACGTAGATGGCTCCTCGAACCAATAGGGCAGCGGTGTTGGAATAGTTTTGCACGGCCCAAGCGGTACAAAACTGGAATACACGCTACGCTTTGAGTTTGCGGCATCTAACAATGAAGCAGAGTATGATGCGTTGATAGCTGGACTAGCCCTAGCCAGAGAAGTAAAAGCGAAGCACATAGTTATTTGCAGTGACTCCCAGCTTGTGGTTAACCAGGTCACCGACGAGTATGAAGCTCGCGAGCCAACCATGATTGCCTACTTGACCAAAGTTAGAGAGGCCCTGCTCGACTTCCAGTCACACTTCATCAGACAGATCCCTAGGTCGGAGAACATTGAGGCCGACTACCTGTCCAAGTTAGCCAGCACTAGCGACATCACCATGAGAACCGTGTACATAGAGGACCTGTCTCGACCTAGCATTCTAGGGGGGGCAGAGGAGGTCGCTCCCGTCATCCAAGCTGAGTCGAGCTGGATTGACCCGCTTGCGAGCTTCTTGCTACACGGGACCCTCCCTACAGATCGCAATGTAGCCAGAAGGGTGCAGCGCTAGGTAGCCAAATGCGTCATTATAGACGAGCGTTTGTACAAGAAATCCTATACGCTCCCCTATCTGCGTTGCTTGTGGCCTACCGAAGCTGAACTCGTACTCCGTGACACTCATGAGGGGTTGTGCGGTGGGCACTTGGGGGGCAGAGCTCTTGCCCAGAAAGCGCTTCGACAAGGGTATTATTGGCCAATAATGAAGGCAGATGCCATTGAACTCGTTAGAAAATGCGACAAATGTTAGAGACATGCCAATATCCACCACCAACCCACTGTCGACCTCAAGTATCTCACCAGTTTGTGGCCCTTTGCACAATGGGGCATCGATCTATTCGGGCCATTCCTGCAAGCAATGAGTGGAAGGAAGTTCTTATTGGTAGCAGTGGACTATTTTACCAAGTGGGTAGAAGCCGAACCCCTCGTAACAATAACAACCCGAAATGTCCAAAACTTCATTTGGAAAAACATCGTATGCCACTTCGGATTACCTCGAGTATTGATTTCCGACAACGACAAACAGTTTGAAGACATCAAATTCCAAGACTGATGCCAAGACATGAGAATCCGATAGAACTTTACTTTCGTCGCACACCCTAAGGCAAACGGTCAAGCAGAAGTAACGAACCGAGCCATCCTCCGCGGATTAAAGGCACGGTTGGACCGAGCTAAAGAATTGTGGGCAGATGAACTACCCAGTGTTCTATGGGCATACCGGACCACGGAGAAGGCCGCTACATGAGAAATACCCTTCAATCTCACCTACGACACCGAAGCAGTAATCCCTGCAGAGATTGAAGTGCCTACGCTGCGACTAGAAGCATACAATGATCAAACGAACAAAGATGAGCTACGCACCAACCTCGATCTACTCGATGAAGTAAGGGACCTCGCTTACATTAGGACCACAGCCTACCAATAGAGAGTAGCCCAATACTATAACGTCAGGGTCAAGAGGCGGAACCTCCGCGTCGGTGACCTGGTCCTTTGTAAAGTTATGGTACCCGAGCCCGGCGCCGGCAAGCTCGGGTTCAACTGGGAAGGTCCCTACCGAGTGAAGCGAGTGCTCAGGGAAGGAACGTACGAGCTCAATACCCTCGAAGGGAAACAAGTACCTTAGGCATGGAATATTGTCAACTTAAGACAATACTATCTATAGCAATCGAGTAGGCATGAGCCGCTTCCAAAGCCCAAGGGCATAAATGCCGACTAACATGACCTCGACACATTAAGACCCGGTCGCCTTTGAGGCATGGGCAAACATCAAAAATATACTGTAGGCCGCTCTCAAAGCCTAGGGGCCAAAATGCCGAGCTATCAAGACCTCGGCGCTATAAGACCCAGTCGCCTCCATGGCATGGGCAAATTTTAAGGGCAGACTATAAATCACCCCCTGAGCCTAAGGGTTAAAACACCTAGCTAACAAAGACCTCAGCATCAAGAAAGACTTGGCCACTTCAGTGGTGAAGGCAAAGTATGAAATATCAAAGGCGTAAGCAGCTCGGGTTTAAACCTTACGAAGCATAGCTCGTCTCAATACGTTGGTTGAACTGAGGAATAACCAACCAATGCATAGTTCAGGCATACATGGTAATCATTTCGCGGTATACCATAGAGATGCCTTAAACATTAAAGGATGGATTGGGATAACGACTACCGAAAAGTCCTACTTCGGGCATGTAGCTCTAAGAGCTCAAATGATGAGATTGCTTTAGCAAAAATAAAGGGAGTTCATCATACTCAGAAGAAGGAAAGAACTTTCATTGTCACCTTAAAAAAAAAGAGAAATAAAATAAAGAAGAAAAATAACAAGTGCGGCAGCCGAGCTAAACAGCTCGGGAAAAGTTTGACTATCACAGGGCCCAACCGCACAACCAAAAGACTTGTGAAAGACCGGGTTTATGGCACCTAGAAGCCACCAGAAGCCCAGAGAAACGCTGCCTCAAGGATCCGCCTCCTCATCCTCTAGAGAGTCAGACTCCCCTTCCTCCGCTTGGTCCACCATCTCAGGAGACAAACCCTTCATAGTAATGCCGTCGAGGTTGAGTCCGGAGAACTTCTTCCGAACCTGCCACCGACAAAGCTTAAACCCCGAGCGGTACGAACCCGAACCGTACTCTGCCTGGAGGTCCTGAAATTCCTGGGAGTCTTTAAAATCCCAGATCGCTTTCTCTCGCTCAGCCTCCACCATCTGATCAATGTTTCGAGTCCGATTTAGAAGAGTGGACTCCAAGTCCCGCATCTACTGCCTAAGGAGCTCCCTCTCCACCGCCATCCTCGACGATTCCTCCCTGTAACGTGTGCTCTCTTCAGAAAGCCGGGCAATTTGAGCCTCCTGGTTGTGGACGAGCAACTCTTGAGACTCGCTCCCCTTGCGGGTGTGATGGAGCTCGCCCCAGATCTAGTCTAGCTCGCCCTGGAGCTTCTGGTTGGCAGCCTGCTGGTCGAGGGCGTCGACGCGATGGATGCGCGTCTGGAGAGCCATGACATGGATGGCAGAATTCACCTATCAACGGAAAAGAAGATCAGAAGGCAGCGGAAAAGGGCAAAAAAAAAGGAAAAAGTTCACTTACCACCATGCAATGGGCAGAGGCGAACGCGGAGAGGTCCTCGGGCTCCATGTTTCCCCACTAGGTGATCTCATCATTAGTGATCGCCTTATGGCTCATCCGACGAGCCACCAGATAATCATTTACCCCTTCCCAGTTTCCCATTGGAACTGGGGGTAGGGACGAGGCTTAAGGGGATTATAGGGAGCCTCCCCCGCCGGCTGAGGGAGCTTGTTTCCCCCAGGGTTAACCCCACTAGCCCCCTCAGGTGGGGGCATCGGAACCTCGGGAGGAGGAGAGGGTAGAACCGGCTCGGCAGACCCGAACTCAGTACTTCCCGAGGGGGGGTCCGGTCAGGGCGCGTCCTCTTCGCATGGCACCTCTGGTTGCCCGAGAGAAGGTGGCGTGAATCAGCACTGGACATGATGGCTGTCAAAAGACCACAAAATATTAGTCCGACAAGAAAAAAATACATGTGTACACAATATTGTCACAAGGCACCACGCGACCTAAAAGGCTGACCTACCTGGGCTTAAGCTTGCCTGCATGAGCTTCTCCTCGGTCAAGTAGTCTGAGCAAAGGAAGCCTATCGACGCCCAGGACAGCATCGTTTTCTGACTTTCACGGTCCAACTCGGCCTAGGGTCCTGGATGGCGCCCCTCCAAGTAGTGGGGAAGGGCCACCCCTCGGGGTTACGGACCACAAAGTAATCTTGCTTCCAGGCGGGAATCTTATTCGACAGCTCGTACAAGAGCTTATAGCCACAACGGGGAGAGAGGTAATAAAAGCGCCTCTCCGGAAGAACCCCAGACACAACGTTCTTTATACAAAGGATAGAGACAAAAATATCAAGGTCCAAAGGAAGACAGTACTCGTAACACAGGGATATAGTCCCAACCATGTTTCGAATGGCGTTGGGACGAAGCTGGTCAATGGTGACGTTGAAGTGATTTAACACCTCCATTATCAAGGGGTGCAGGGGGAGACACAAGCCAGTCTCGAGTTGTTCCTGAAAGATTACTATGTCATTGGGACCATGCTCCCAAGGGAAATTGCCAGTAGGGAGGTTGTAAACTAGGTCCCCAGGGAGGCAAAAGTAGCGGATCAGAGACCTGAGTCTCTCTGCTATCCTTAAGGAAAGGCCAAAGGTTTCAGGCTCCCTCCCCTTAGAAGTAGACACCATATCATCAGAGGCCTCCCAAGCCTCTGAGATCTGCTCCCAAGCTCCCCCCGAGCTCGAGGGAGCATCATCATCCTGACTATCGCCCCTGTGATAGGTATGGTATGGGTACCCAGACATGGTTGGCAGCGATTGGGACTCACCAGAGTAGACGAAATGGAGTAGACTGAGGAACTCGGGTAGACTAGGTGAAGTGCGCAACCTCAGAATCCAAAGACAGCAAGATGGCGTGGGAGAAAATAGGGCCAGAGGAGGCCCCCTATTTATAGTTTCACTCTTTCAAATTGACGGCTCGGATCAAAGCAGATCCAACGGTCCGCGGGTGCTCTGACCGCACGCCTTCTGAAAACTGAAGGCGATTGGCGGCATGTCTTCCATAATTAAGGTAGTCACAACCACATGACATTCGGAGTTAAAGGCCACCTAGGCACGTTTTTGGAATTCAAAAAGTCAGGAAAGTCATAAAATCTCTTGTTTCCCACAAATGCATTTAATGAGGGTAGTCAATCAAGTTTGAATTTCGGTTAAATCAGTCCATCGCACTTCATAAACTCCTTGCGCTAAGGCGGTACTCTTAGCTCGAGGAGTGGGGGGCAATTGATGAAGGATGATTTGACCCAACCTATGAAACGATGACACGTAGACACTGACTCAGCATAAGCAACAACTTAGCATTGTGGCTCAGTACAACTAAGTTACGGGCCCATAAAGCAGCTTGCTACATTGTAGTGCGCAAAAGGAGGAGCTCGCCACAACACGAGCTCTGTGTTCCCCGAGCTACCTCTAAAGGGATATTCTGAGGCAACTTTAGATTGCGAGCTAAGAAAACTAGCTCACCCGAGCTCCCAAGTAGACAAGTCGTCCCGAGGACCAATTCTACTAAGGGTACTCTTGTATCCCGAGCTCGTTGCAAAGTAGCTCGCGAATGGGCCGCACGAGCATTCCTCAGCAAGCTTCTACTCGACAGGCCATACCGATTAGATTGTGCTGCGTCCCTTACTGACGGTGCAGTCCCTGTCCTTTCCACAATTTGCACCCATGTCTCTCAACAGGCGGAGGCGTGCTTGTCACTTTGGAGACGTGTCACTCACCCGGGCGAGGAGTATGTCACAACGGCCACCTGCGCAGCCCTGGCAGGTAACGGTTGTGGCAGGGGCCCAATGGTGGTTATGCCCGATCTCACAAGAACGCCCCTATAAAATCCCTCAGGGCAGAAGATAAGCTTCTTCTTGAGACCTCTAACCTCTCGAGTATAGTGATAAAGCGCGACCTACACTCTTAGCTACCGACTCTTCTTTTCCTTCTTTTTTGCATTATAACTTAAGCATCAGAGTATTCCCACCGGGTAAAATCCTCGGGAATCCTTCCTTTCATCTTCTCAGGTGTCATCCATTGTCAACAAGGAGCCGATCAGCAGCCAACTAGGAGTGCCCGGATCGTGCCGCATCAAACACAAAGAAGAAAATTGGCATTAGAATACTTCAAAAAACATAGAGACGTTATTTTAGATTGTAGATGAACGTTTGAAACTTTAAGTGACACACCCACTATTCGATTTTAGGTTGTTAAAGTGTGGCTAGCTGCTCTCCAATGCTTTGTTCAAAATGTGCAAATGGAGAAGACAATGGTTTCTCCATTCACAAGGGTAGTTTGGGTATTATGAAAAACATTTAGGGACTGGACCACCCAAAACTTTCGAATAAGCATTTGTTAAACAAGTGCTTAAAAAAGCAACATTGAACATGCTTATTTTTAAGTGTTTTTTTTCAAAAATAAGCACTTATACCTAACATATTTGCCAAACATGTATAAGTGCTTATTTTCCACTTAATGTGTGGTCCCATCACTTCTTTTAAGGACTTATAGAAATAAGTACTTAAAAGCAATGAAATCAAACATGGCATTAATGAAATTAGAATTTTTGGGGTACTTTAAGTAACTTTTTGAATTTTAGAGGTTTTTAAGAATTTATCAAATAGTTCAAGGATATTTCAAATAATTAATTTAAAACTTTTACAAGATGAAATCAGGCGCCCCACAAACACCCCACATCACCCTCCCAACCAGAAAATGTTTCCAATGCCTGCAGAGATGTGCATATGAGGAGCTTGTGGGACACCAATGTTATTACGGACTTTATCATTAAGCTAGTTTTATTGGAGATTGGCTTCCATAAGGGCAAGCTCATGCCTACAAATATCTCCCCATAAAATAAAACAATACTATTATAAGGGCTATTCGATCAGGCTTTGCCCTAAAAGAAATCAAATTCGTTTTATTGGTGATAATTTCAAACATCACCCTAATAGTTACTATTATTTCCATCCAATTTGGCTTCGATTAGGGCAAGTCCCATTCGGGCAGCTTTTTCTGTCTTGCATTGAGAATATTTCTGTAATTGAATGCTTTAAAAAAGGTTGTTAAAATGGTGTGGGCACAGATTTGCCCTGATAGAAGCCGATCTCATTTCCATCGGATTTTTAATCTTTCATGAAATGTACGGCTTGGCGCTAAAAGTAAACTCAAGGTAGCATATCTTAATTACATCAATTGATTGATTTCGAGGCACCGACGGTAGCATTACAACAAACTCGCTTAATACATAATAAGAAAAGACAACATCCTCCAATTAAGCAAGGATTAGGGCAATTTCACAGGAAATATTTTCAAAATGATTCTAAAATAAATATATAATTATAAAAATACTGAAACTCCTTCACGTGAGTCGAGCGAGTGCTTTACATCCGCTTCTTCCTTGAACTATGCTATTGACCTTTTTAAGCACTTGCGCAGAAGACGCTCCCCAACAAAGAATCACGTATGACGCAACATGCTTTTAAACTTTTCAGGTATGGTACCAAAGAGCAGATTTGAGATTTCATGTTCATTTTAAAGGAAAAAAAAGGACAAAATTAATAAATTACAATTGAGTCAACTGCGGAGAATCCCCGGTTACTGACGTGGCTTGTAATAGTCACGTGGAGGAACATAACCGCTTGTATTAAAAGCTTGTTCTCTTACGTGCCACCTGTAAAGTTTGCATCAATAGGAGGACGGCACATTAACGGGGACTGGAATGCGCGACACGTGGTAAGAGAGGGTTTCTTGCAAATTTGCAATTCAGGTCAACGGTTTTTGATTTGCCACGTGGCTATCCTTATGGCCATTCTGGACAATGGGTGACTCACTCACCCCGGCTGATGCTTTCATTTTCTTTATTTTTGTTCTTTTTTTTAATCGAAGATGCTTCCATTTTCCATTAGAATTTTAAAAGGAGACGGGGTCTAGGGTGGGTGCTTCTCCTCATATGTCATATCGTTCTCTTTCGCTGTAGTCAGCTTAGCTTACCATGTACTCCCACTCGCATATATAACAAGAGGGCCCTCTCTCTCTCTCTCTCTCTCTCTCTCTCTGCGAGTCTTTGTGTGTGCGTGTGTGTGAAGGATTTGGGGTGAGATGGGTTCGGGCAGCAGTCGTTTGGGCTCCCGCCTTTCTCGGTCGCGAGTAAACCGCTGGAAGACGAGAAGGCTCTCCTCGTTGATTTGCGGTGGCTCCTCTTCTCACGCTTCGGCTGAGGTGATGTTGTCAAGAACCGGAAATGGAAAATAAAGCATGCTTTGTTGGTCCAATTGTTCTAATCGATTTCTTGAGCTATGGAGCTCTTTCAGCTGCTTCGATTTTATTTATGTTGTTTTATAGATAAGATGTGAACCCTAACATCGGTTTCTTTATAGCCGGAGATCGAACGATTGATGTGGAAGATTGACAATCTTGTGGGTATAATTTGGGGATTGATTTCTGTTTATTTCATTAGGGTTTAATTAGTCGTTTATTTGAAGTTCAATTAATGGGCAACATTTGGTGGAATTTTATTTGTTTTTAAGAGTTTCAGGGTGAAATGGACGTGATTAGACACATTATATGCATTTCTTTTAGTAGATTCCACGGATTCGGATTAAAAATAATGTTTATTGCGAAACGGGTACAATTGGTCCTGTTATCCTGTAGACCCTGATTGTTAATCAGGTCTTCATGAACTCTGTCTTTCATTTCTTTAAATTTGGATTGGAATAATTGATTTTGAAGGCTTGAAGTTAAAAATCGTACATGATAAACTTTATCAGTAGAATCTATGTAACTATCAGTGGAGTTAGGAATTCGCTTTGTATTAGTAAAGCTCCCAACTTATTCTGACCTACGCTTGATAGGACTCAACTTTTAACTGTGGAATGGAGGAGTTGAAGCGAGTTTGGTACTGAATATAGGATGCTCCAGGTAGATATAGACAGGCTTGTCCTTGGGTGCTAATTACAGAGTCATATGTTTGGATCCTGGATGGTGTAGTTTTCTGAAGGTGATAATTGCTACATGCAAGCCCTTTTGTTTGTTTCAGTGTGGTTGTTTATCTGTTAACCATGCTTGGGCTTTTCAAAATTGTATTAGCAGCATTAGAAAATTCTATTCCTTGTTGATAAGAGTTTGCTGGTAAATAGTGGCCTCTCAGGAGAATTACTTGAGCGTATCTTTTAAACGTTTCTTGTACATCCAAGAAATGTTTGTATATTATTTGAGCATGGACTAATACTTGAAGTTCAAGTAGGAACTGGATCAGTTCATCTTTAAATGTTACTAGTTACAGTGTTATGGCCAGTTGTAGTACAGATTGATATTGAAGTGCTTTACTTTATGCAATGATCATCATTTTTTTTACTGGCAGTATTTTACTCTATCTGTGGTTTTCTGATATTAAAATCATTCTGTGCATGCTGATGCCACATGTAATTGAAAGTGAGATTTGACATATGCAGATGTTCTTTAACTGCAGATGGAAGATCATCCGGCTGAATTACTGTCTAGTTCTCAACAAGCTCATGATCTGGTTGCTATTAATGAAATCCAAAACTCAGGGATGGAATCCTCACCAATATTTGATTCAGTGTCCAAGTGTTCCAGCTCCAAGACTGAAGATGGAGCATCATCTGAAAGCAACAATAGTCCTGATGAGAATGCTTGTCTAGAATGCAGGTCAAGAAATGGTGAAAAATGTAAAAATACTAAGTACTACTCAAAGAGTAAGGAATTAGTTCCTTGTCAGGCAAATGCTGATACTGGTCCATTAGATGTGGCTAGTACCTCATTTAAAGGGCTGCAACCTATACATGCAGTCTCTATAAATCAAGAATCTAGCTTGGATTCGACTGTTGAGATTAATAATTCTACAAGTGAGAATTGTTCTGATCCAGAGAAGACATGTTCAAGTAGTTCCCCTCATCATGAACATGGTGATTCATTCGCAAATGTTACATCAGCCGTTGAAAATCGTATGGGTGAACCTTTGGGTGTCCAGAATTCTGATGCAGATTCTGCTCCTGTTCTTTCGGATTCACAAGTTACTTTGCGATCACTAGCAGATGATCCATCTCATGAGGCATCAGTCACAGGTTCAGGATTCGCCATGTCTGATAGGCATCAGGAAGGAATAATCGGAAGTGTACTTCATGTTGATGTGGTGAGTATCTCTTCCAACATCTTATCTAGTAGCTCTGGGGATATTAGTAACCGTGAGGCAAGACGAAACAGTAGAAGATTGTTTTGGGATGCATTTTCCAGACGCAGTTCTAGAAGACATATTGATTCCCCAACCATAGTTTTCTCAACTGAAGATGCTGACGATCTGGGATCTCCCGACAGATGGCTCCTTGACTTCAGTGGCGATCTTTTTGAAGATGGGTTTGGAGGTGAATCAGGATACCTAGGCAGAAGCCATGGAATTTATGAACGGCGATGGAACTCAGGATCTGAGGTGGTCCTCTCTCTCTCTCTCTTGTTGTCTTATATACCTTCCATTTTCCTTTTCTGTTTGGAAAATGCAATGGGTGAACAGAACTGTTATTGACATTCATTTGGCCTTTCTGTTCTCCTTTATTTTCATTAAATTTAATGCACATTTAACTTTTTAGATCTGGGAAAGACTTCGTGGTGGCTTTGATGAGAATGGCAGGCGAACAACTTTTTGTGCATCTGGACTACATCCTGATGGTACATGTTCATGTGGAAGTTTCTTAGTGGCTGAAGAGTCTGGTACTCGTGCAAGTATTTCACGAATAGTCATGCTAGCTGAAGCATTATTTGAGGTAGATCCCATTGAATTAAATGATTTGGTCTTTGGTGTGCTTTTTGGCTTTAGTAATTGTTTGATATTCTTTTCTTAATACTTTCATTTCAGAATTTTGTAACTTTCTAAAATGCAAGCATCAATTTTCTTTTATCACATGGAAATGCCATTGTGGTAGTTAATGAGACTTGTAAGCAGTCTGCTCTTAAGTTTCATTGCCTTTTGTGCCTTTGTGGCCGATTTTATCATTGAAGGGTTGGTTTTGTTTGCGGCATGGGTTTGTTGGTGAACTGCCTGCTTGTGAGTTTTATGACCTTGGCAGCATGTTTTTTCCCCCCACTAATAGTTGATTAAGGTTGTTGGTATGGGTTTGACAATGATGTTTTGAATGTCTTTTCTAAATCACAAGGATCTGAATAATGTGGTTTGGTGATTAGTAGTATTTATTAGGTGTAATAGGATACGAGTTTGAAACACATCAAAATGGAAGGGGAAAAAGAAGAGTATGGGTTTAAGTCTGGCAGTCCACTTCTACCTGATATTGATATCTGTGATGCAAATTAAGAGAATTCTTGTATTTTATCTAACATAACTGTGATGCAATAAAAAAGGGGAAAAAGTCTTCATGTGGTCACATGATATTGTAACATCTATTTGTTAAGTTCTCTCATTATTTATAGTAAAAGGACAAAAGCCATTAAGAGAAAAAGAGAACACAACCATCTAGATGAAGGGATTTAACGAAGGCAAATAGAAAACTAAGGACCAAATAAAACTTTGGTTACAACTCATCCCAGTACGATGCCTAAACCCAAAGATATCCATAGAATATCTTCTAAATCTTCTCCTCTCACTTATTTAAAATCTTGATGCACAAGAGCCCAATCAGCAATTATATGTGAGATGTCAGCAACTGGCTTTTCCGTTGATTGGTACTTGTCTTCACAAATTCAATCTATTTCTTTCCTTCCACACAATCCAGCAAACAACAAGAGCTATCAAATGCCAAATGATTTTTGCCTTTTTCCTATCTTAAGTCATAATGAGAAAATTTCTTTTGGCACCAGTAACAAATTTTTTGAACGTCAAAAATGTTGAAATCCAGAATGAAATCTGTCCATTGACAATTGATGAATGAACATCTGACATCTTGTTCTTGAATTTTACACATTTCACATATGCTTGGAAGCTGATAGACTTTTTCAAATGGTCTAGAGTTTAGAATGTTGTCTAGTGCCACTACTTGTGCAAATGCTTCAGTTCTAGGTATAATGGGATTTCCCCATATTCCGTAAGTTTCTGAGTCTGTTTCTTGTCCTCTTATGATGCCTTCATAATAGGACTTCATAGTAAAATTTATGTGAATACACTCCTTCCACCATCTTATGTCATCCTCAGTTGGATCATTGTTTGTTATTTCCAACCTAGAGAGCAACATAATACATTCTTCCTGTTCTCTATCCAACAATGGTCTTGTGAAAGCTGGAAACCAGACCACATATCCTTTCTTCTCAAAATATTAATTGAGTGTGATTTTTGATGCTTAACCTGTACAATCTGGGACATACGTTGCATAACTTTCCTAATCCACAGCACTTATCTTCCCAAAATCTCACCTAATCTACCTACTAAAAACTGTTTATCTTGTAAATCCTGCCTGAAACTTCATAATCCCTTTCCACATGGTAATCCCATGGGAAGCTGAAACTTCCATTGTATTCTATTGAATCTAGCAACCACATACTTGCACACCACCATCCTCCACAATGCATCTCTTTCAACACCAAATATTCGAAGACATTTTCATATAAGGCTCTATTCATTTCCTTAATCTACCTACTAAAAACTGTTTATCTTGTAAATCCTGCCTGAAACTTCATAATCCCTTTCCACATGGTAATCCCATGGGAAGCTGAAACTTCCATTATTCTATTGAATCTAGCAACCACATACTTGCACACCACCATCCTTCACAATGCATCTCTTTCAACACCAAATATTCGAAGACATTTTCCTATAAGGCTCTATTCATTTCCTTAATCTACCTACTAAAAACTGTTTATCTTGTAAATCTTGCCTGAAACTTCATAATCCCTTTCCACATGGTAATCCCATGGGAAGCTGAAACTTCCATTGTATTCTATTGAATCTAGCAACCACATACTTGCACACCACCATCCTCCACAATGCATCTCTTTTAACACCAAATATTCGAAGACATTTTCCTATAAGGCTCTATTCATTTCCTTAATCCTTATTCGTGAATCACCTACTTTTTGCAATTCTTCCCTCTACCCAGCCCTCTCATAAAAAGTCATTTTGAAATATCTCAAGCTCACAACCTTTGCCTTGACCTTTAATGGCACTCTTACTAAGAGTATTTCTGCCATTGAAGGAAAGATATCTGCATTTCCATGTCGCTAATCTATTCTCCACCCTATCTATCATTTCTTGCCACATAGAGAAAGCAAATACATTTTCTCCAATGGGAACACCCAGTTACCCAATATGTAAATGGAAAATTTCCTACTTAACACTCCATTTCCAGCATGCTAGAAATCCTCCATTTGATCATTCACTCCAATCATCACACTCTTGTAGAGATCAATATTTTAAAAAGCATGTAGGTGTATTGTGTATGCTTGGAGGCACGAAGCATTCAAAAAATGCCCTGAGGCGTATGCCTCAAACACCTTTGGTATGCCTGTTACACCTCATGCACCTAATCCATGCCTCAAGAAGAGAAAACTCCTCCACCTCCTATTGAGGAGGCTTATGCCTCCTTGAACGCAGGAGAAGACTCGCATTTTGAACTACACTTCACACCTCTGGGTGGTGGGGTGCCTTGTTAGGCCTTTGTGTTTTAAAACTTTGGTAGAGACTAACGTATTTTCTGATTGGTTGTGAAGATTAACCTTCAGCCTCAACATCCTTCCAAAGTTTTTAAGAATTTCCATGCTTCCTTCTCTTAATATTTCTTTCAGTGGTTATGATTCTCCCTAAATTCCTATTGAATAAATGCATTATTTGGTTTAATGGTAACAAAGAATTTGGTGCTTCAAGAAAACACTTCAATTTTCTTTATATGTAGTTGAACTTGCAGTCCAACTCAGTTCTCCACGAGTGATCTCACAGCATGTATCAGCCGCACATCAGGAACATCTCTTGTACTTGTATGTTATTATTCATGGGAGATGTTTTCAAATCCCAATACACAGTGGGATGTGGGCCATGTGGCTGTGAGGTCAGTGTGAGGAGTGTTCTGTGAGGAGCAGATCCCAATTCGTTCTCCACACCCTCGTTTATCTTCTGTTTTGGTGGTGGTGGTGGGGGATTGATTTAGAAGCTGATGCTTAGCACAGTGTCAGGTTGAGTTGAGGATCAGCAAGAGTTGCTTAACCTTAGTGCCTGCAGCCAATGACCCAGTAGTTGAGATGGTCACTCAGGAGGTGTCAGGTTGAGTTGAGGATCAGCAAGAGTTGCTTAACCTTAGTGCCTGCAGCCAATGACCCAGTAGTTGAGATGGTCACTCAGGAGGTGCAGGTTCATGCCTACAGAACTGCAGGCTCTCCATGGTATGGTCCAGGGGCTTCACATGCATCCTGCTCTGTTCCCTCTCCTGATTCCCCGTGATGTTTTTTTTTTTTTTTAAATTTTTTCCAGCCCAGTATTTCAAAGATTAATATGTTAGGAGGGGTTCTAATGTTTAAACATATAGTAGTTGCACCTTACCCCTAAGAATTTGGTTCTAATACAGATTTGTACAAGCTAATACAGCAATGTTCCTTTGAATTTATTTATTTCTGTATGAATAAAAGCTCCCTCCTAAAATATTCCATAGATTCTGATTGTTTTCATATTTTTGGTCTCTGATGTGATTTGCAGGTTTTGGATGAAATTCACCGCCAACCTGTGCCCCTTTCACTATCAATGGTCTCAGTCCCAGCTCCAGAATCTGTTGTTAATGCACTTCCTCTTAAGAGTCACAAGAAAGCTAACACAGCAGAGACTGGAGCTGATGTGGAACAGTAAGTTTGTTGGTATATTATGATTTTTGAAGTATTATGAGTCCATGGTTCCTTGTAGAAGAGACTACGGGTCCGTTTGGTTTGTAATCTGAACCGGAATTGGAACTGGAATGGAAAAATTGGAATCGGAATGGTCTATTCCCATGGTCTGTTTGGTTCAGACAAGAACCGGAATGGGAAGGAGGGAATGGCCATTCCCTCAAATGGGGGAATGCCATTCCACAGGTGGGAATGGGATTCCGATTCCGCCCAACCAAACAGTTGGAATTGGAATGAGCCATTCTGATTCTGATTCCAGACCCCTATTCCGGTAAACCAAACAGGACCTACAATATCAGTCTGAGGCAGGTTGACTCCAATATAGTGGGTAACTAATATGCATTTCCTTTTTAGTTAGGCTTGCACTTTTTGGTGGGTGGCATGTTAGTCCAGTTTGTTTCCTGCCAATTTGACTTTGATGCAAACTTGAAGAAAAAATCAACTGCTCTCGTGCATATTAGGCAAGTGTGTTTCTGCCAATTTGACTTTGGTGCAAACTTGAAGAAAAAATCAACTGCTGTCGTGCATATTGGGGTCAGTCTGCATTAGGCTCTTGAGTCTCTTCGTAATTTGGCTTGATTTTTTGGAGATTTGCTTCTTGGACCATTGTTGCATGGTTACACACTTGTGTTACAGATGGCCTGGCTTCTTGTTACTGGACTTTGCTCCTTATCGAGGTTGAGCAAGGGCTGTAAAATTGCCAGTTGTGGGAGAAAAGTGCTTGATGATGATCAAGTCAAGCTTTAGGTGCATGGAAAGCATGCTTTGAGATAATCACATATTGGGATTGTTTAGGCAAATGAGTTGTTTCAGACTTGCAGGGAGCACATTTAGTAGACTAGTTAATTAGCCCCTGAAGGGAAATTCTCTTGCGGCAGTAAAGGATGTATATCACTTGAAGTTGCAGGATTTTTATATATTGCCATTTGAGACCAAACCATAAAATGATACAAATGCTAGGAGACCCATCTTTATCTGGCTGAGGACAAGTCATCAGACATCTGTAGTTAAATAACTCCATGTGATTACTATCACAGTCACCATCATGTCGGAAAGGGTAACTTAGCTTTGCATGGGTTAGCTGACATGGTTCTTTTTTTTCTTTTTTCCCTTTTTATGAGTTCCGTAATTCTCACCTTACTGTTTTTGCTTACTTCAACCTGTAAATTAATGAAATGTGCTGCAGATGTTATATATGTCTGGCCGAATACGAGGAAGGGGATAAAATAAGAGTCCTTCCCTGCCATCACGAGTACCATATGCCATGCATTGATAAATGGCTCAAAGAGATACACGGGTACCATAACATTACCTTTCCCTGTTTCTGTTCACAATTATTTCGGTGTGTTCTTTGTTTGTTTTTGTGTGGGTCACAACAAGCTCATTGTTCCTGCCTGCCTGTTACTGGTGTTTAACAGGGTGTGCCCTCTCTGCCGTGGAGATGTTTGTGGGGGTGGGGGTGGGGGTGGCTTGGCGGAGGGCTCTGCTTCAAACCCACAGGTGTCTTCTATTTGAGGCAACTGTATACATATGTACACATCCTATGAGCAGTAGGTCATGTTTACTCTTAATATGTTGGACGCCATCTCTTCTCAAAAATAATTGAAGTGGCGTCTGTATTATGTAGTTACCCGGCAACTAGATGTTGTAGCATGTTTACCGCTATAATTTCTCAGCCTTGTAAATTTTACAAATCTTGCGTAGAATCTCCTACATTACACTGGCTCATTTTGTATGCCTGGATGCTTCCCTCTCTTTGTTACGTTCAATCCTCCGGGGTAGAGGCGTGGAGGAGCTCTATAATGCATTTATAAGGTAATACTGGCATCGTCTACTGACCCATTTGATTTGGATGCATGAGTTGAACCGTGAACAGATGGCCCAAGTGACGTCCACTGTCGGTTTGGTTTCAATTTATTCAAGTACGTTCGATGAGAGTACCGGGTTGACATGGATGAAGGGACTGGACTTTTGGTTTTTGCTCGGTTTGTGAATCCGCTGTTATTTTCCTTGACAGAAAAATGGCATATCTATGATACCCGAATGGTATGGTACCTGACAAGTTTTAACCAATCAGAAACACGTAAGAATGAATGACAGTTGATTAGGCCCTGTTTTGGCATCAATTTTAGAAGATTTTCAGAATTCATTTTTTTTTTCTGAAAGAAACAAATTCTGAGAATTTTCCAAAATAAAAAAAAACGTGAGGCTGTTTGGCACTACCTTCTCTTCTTCTTTCCTATGTATTTCTGCACTCAAATGAGGAACACACGATACTACTTTGACTACTTGTTCGATGGGAAAAGTCATTGAAATACCAAGACCATGAATTTGAAAACTTTGCCCATGATGGATTCAAGCAAGGTTCAAAATACCGATACAGCTCGGTATACTGTCTGGGCGGGCATATTGGACTGTATTGAGGCTTGCTTCCCTATTTTTTTTAGTTATTTTTTGAACCTGTCTCAGAGGTTGGTTTAAGGCCTATTTACCCCCTGAACCAGGTTAAACTTCAAAACACCCCCTATACAGACATATCGGGCCCTATCAAAATTTTGAACCTTGGATCCAAGTTCTTATGCTTAGGAAAAAAAAAAGAATAAATACAAAAACCTCCACTGAAATTCTGCCAATCATAAAAACCTCCCTTTAGATTTTACTTTAACAAAAACCTCTCTTAATCTTTTGAAAAACTCTACACATACTTCCCTTCCATCACTTATCCAGATGGAAAACTTTCAATCGATGCATTAAATTTTACAAAATATCCATTCTACCCTTTGAATTTTAACTTGAAATAACCCTTTTGTTGTCTTCTTTCTATTTTCAATCTCCTATCGTGAAACTCCATCGAGTTACGGAGAGACGTAGCATTCAGCCACCATAGACTCTTTCTTCCCTAAAACTTCCTTCGGTCAAGTATAAATAAATTTTCTATACTGAATATAGAGGATGTGAGCTCTATTTTTCCCTTCAGAAAAACCCTTAATCATTGTTTTTGTTAAATTTTCTGTACTGAATGTAGAGGATGCGTGCTCTATTATTTTTATCAGAAAAGCCCTTAATCGTTGTTTCAGTTGTATCCATTGGGGGTGGGTGATTAGTAGACTCCAGAAATACTTGCAAATCAACGCAACTTATTCAAACCTTGATTCCTCCACGGCTACAAATTTCATCCTTTCTCAAGCTAAAGCCCTAGCACTAGAATATTCGGACCTTGCTTTCAATTATGTTGAACTCACACACTAATGTTACTCCCATTGAGCTTCAGAAATGGAACCACCTCCCTTTCAATGCCCACCTCGACCAAGTTGATGCTAGAGGATTATAGGATGTGAAATGTGTTGGCATGTAGTAGCTTGAGGCCATCCTCACATCCGGTGAGGACCATTTACTTACCTTTTATCCCTGATGAGGAAACCAGAGGTCATGATTCTTGCCAAGTGAATTTCTTTTATTAAAGCAGATATGCCAAGTGTATTTCATTCTTTTTCCTCTTCTTTTGATTGATATTAATTGAAATATTCAACTGCACTAGTTATCTTTGATTTTTTTAGAAGGTAAAATTTTATGGCACCAATCATCATTATTGATCATCTTGACGGGACCGGGTGAGCAATTCTTCCTCAACCATAAATGAGTAACGGATTTCTACCAAAAAACAAGAAAAGAAGAGAAAAGAAAAAGAAAATACAGACCAGGATATAACGCAAAAATCCACATAGCCATCGGGAAATTATCCTAAAACATACAAAATAAGGGATTCTAACCATATGAAAGTTGAAGCATTCACATCTTTCTGATATAATAGTTACAAATCAAAGAACTTCACTTGGTTCATTCTATGGCTAATCTCTGCGAAGGTCCTTCCGAAAGCTACTTTGTCGTTGGTGGTGGTGACAGCAAAGTCTCCAAGAAATCACGCCAATGACACTGTGGCACTAGAGATGTGGATGAAGAGAGATATCATAGGAAAAATATTTTTGAGCGCTCACGCTCTAAATCTTGGCCAGAGTTGCGGAGAGATGCCAATGGAAAGGCAAGAGCAGCTTTCAATAGGAAAGTCTTCTTTAGTAACAGTAACATGTATTTTATTTCAGTACTCGGGCATTTGATTTCAGTTCCCATTTTACAAAAGGGTAAACGGGTATTTTGTCTCGTTAACAGAAGGGAGGTTTTTGTTGATTTTTTTTTTTAAATTGAGGGGAGGATTTTGTCAAAGTGAAGCTAAAGCAAGGTTTTTATGATTGTCAGAAACTTTAGGGGAGGTTTTTGTATTTTGCTCCAAGGAAAAACAAAAAGGCAAAATTGTTAAAGTACTCCTAAGGTTTAGGAAATTGACCAATTCTACTCTTACTATTTACATATTATCTTAAAGTACCTTAAAGTTTTTTTTTGGCAATTGTTATCATCATTAAATCTTAATAGAAATGATGAAATATCACTTTTACCCTTTTATTAAATCTTGTTTCAAAAAGTATTTGCGATCTATGAAGAGGAGGAACTCCATTACCTACAACGGTTACTGTTGCAAATTCCGACCATGAAGAGGAGGAACTCCACACAGCAGCAGCAGCTCATGGATGTATGTGGGCATCCATTTTCTTTCCCATTCTTTTGTTTCTTCAGATTTCACACAACTTCTACTTGTTTCATGTATCATGATCTTACATTGTGCTTGTGATTGAGATTTGTTTAACACCACTTTTATCAGCTTGTGCTTGAAATTTGTTTTTAAGGCTCAGTTTGGAAGCAGTACAAATGCAAATATGTACAACGCAAATACATACAAAATAATACAAAATATAAGGTTTTGCATTCTACATATTTGCATTTGTATTCTTTCAAAGGCTCAGTTTGGAAAGAGCACAAATACAAATATGTATAGTGCAAAACCTTGAATTTTATATTATTTTATATGTTTTTGCAATGTATATCTTTGTATTCATATTCCTTCCAAACTGAGCTAAGGGCCATTTGATAATAGCTGAAGTTGTTAAACTATCAAATAATAATAAAATTTTAAAGGATGTAGTGATCTACCCAACTTCCATTTCATCCATTAAGGCTCAGTTTGAAAGGAATACAAATGCAAATACGTAAAGTGCAAAATTTTATATTTTGCATTATTTTGTATGTATTTACACAGTACATATTTGCATTTGTACTCTTTCCAAACTCAGCCTATAATTAAGCTTTTTGGTTTAGCATCCTCACTGTTATCAAACAATCCCATTTTGCGTTTGACTGAGTTGTACTTTTACCCGCTGTGGAATTTGCAATTTTTGTCCCATTTGTAGTTGGCATTCATGCAATTCAAAATTTTCTTCCAATAAGTGATGCAAAATTTGCACTACCTCCTTTGATTTGATTCTCTCATATAAAGTTGGGGTTTCACTCGTACCAAAGTAACAACCTTTCTGTTACCTTCGCTTGGGGATTATATCATTTTTTACTTTCCATTTAAGCAAAGCAAAAGGAAACTTACTGAGCAAAATGGTGTCATTTTCCTAATAGCTTCAATAGAGATGTGGTGTCAATTCTGGTTTGTATCCCTTTCAACAGTCTACAAGACCACAAGTATATGTATGTTGCTTGCAGTCTCTCGATGTGGATTTGTCATGGAGATTCGAAGAACCAATTGTGTTCTATATTAACTACATGTTCAGTTGGTGTTAAGGGTGTCAATGGACTGGTTTTGGATGGGACTCCCTCCAATTAAAATCAATTTGGACGAATTTGATGAACCAACAAGATATATTGGATTTGGCTAATTTAGTCCAAAATATTTATTAGATTGGATTGGACCTGGTCTGTTCATAATAAATTTATATTGAATTGAGTTGGATTAAGCCAATATCTTATCCATTGATAAAGATAAGAATACAGGTGCCAATGGACCAGGGTTGGGTTGAAACCAATCTAAACCAAAACGAATTCGAACAGATTGGATGGTCCAGACATTCAATTGGACCAGTCCAAAATATTCATTGGATTGGATTGGACCTGGTCCATTTATAATGAATTCACATTGGACTGGATCGGATTGGACCAAATCCAATCCAATTGACACCCCTAGTTGGTTGTGTCATGGCTCTGATCCACCCAATCCCACATTTTCTGGTGAATTATATCTGAAGCAAGCACTGCGATAGCTATGGATGTTGAATTACACGGTGGTCTCCTAGGTTTATTTTCCTGCCCATCTTTCAGTTCTTTTTATTTTCACCCAAGGTTTTAAAAGACTAAAGGTGGAGACAAGGCAGTTGGGTGCTAAAGAAAAGAAGTGAGGTGTAAGCCTCGAAATATAAATATAATTTTTATTATTTTTTAAGTATATAAATACAATGTGTGTATACACACAATTTATTTCATTTTATAGCCAACTTATATGTTTTCTTTTTATTATATACATATTCTTTTTATTATGAGATTTAGTTGAGCGCTAAAGAAGCTAGGTGTAAACCTCAAAGTATAAATATGGTTTTTTATTTTTAAGTATATAAATATAATGTGTGTATACACACACAATTTATTTCATTTCATATCCAACTTATATATTTTCTTTTTATTATATACATATTCTTTTTAATATGAGATTTATGTTTTTTAAAATTTTATTTTCTATTTTGTTTTACGTTCATAGCTTTGTTTATCTAAATTAGTTAGTATTACATACATACTAAAACTATTTGTAATATTTTATGCATTAAGGGTACAATTTATTTATTTTTATAGCAATTTTTATGTTTATATTCTTTTTTTGTGTTAAAATTGATCATATATTTTATGGTGCAATACTTTGCCTAAATAAAATTAATCATATGTTTTAATTTCCTTATATATTTTTTCTTTCGTAGTTAATTTATATTATTTAGTTTTTATTAAATCATGTTCTTTTAAATTTGATACCTTTCTTTAAATTTTATTTTACATTTATAACCATTTTTTCTAAATAAAAATGGCTCTACTTAATTTACAGATATTTTAAAACTTTATTAATGTGATACCTAATTTTGTATATGTATATATTTATCTTTTATTAAATATATTATTTTCTTTCTTTCTTTTCAGTTCAGTTCAGCCACTTGTAACTATAAACACCCCATAGAAAAGGTATAAAATAGGGTAGAATTCTTCCCAACTTGATTAAGCATTTAAAATAAGTGCCTTTTGTGAGGGTTTTTATGTAGTGGCTTCTAGTTTTGCAATGTCGGCCCCACATAGAATGCTTCGAACCTATGTTTGGTGAAGAACCCAAAAAGCCAGAATACATTTTAATTGAGCTATTAAATCCAAGTTTTGGCAAAGCTAGCTTTAGTGCTTTTTTGGGAGGGCTTTCTCATTGTAGCTTTTGGTGTTGCAACGTATACCCCACATGGAAAGCCGTGAAGATATGTTTGGTGAAACCCCGTAAAGCCAAAAAACATTGTGGTTGAGTTGAGAAATCACCTTTTCGGTGAAGTTAGTTTTGATAGCTTCTTTGAAAACACTTAGTCAATATAGCTTAATCAATGTCACTGTTTTAAAAACCGGGCCAGACCAAACAGTTGGACTGTTCAACCCAAGAATGGGTCATGGCTCAGGGTCTGGTTTTGGACTAAAAAAAGGTTGAATTAGTCAGAAAACCGCTGAGCTGAGTAGTTGAACTGCAGCGGTTGTGGGTCAAGTGAAGCTACTTGAAGTGGCGACATCTTCTTCCAATGGTGGATTAATAGGGAGAGAAGTAGATTGTATCTTCCAATTCCTTTGAAAAATTAAGCGAATGTTTGGTATCGTGGATGTTTTTTCTGAAAAATGGTGCCACATCGGATCCATGTAGGTGATTCCACTTTTCATCGCTTATATGACTGTTTGGTTCAGGTGATTTTTGAAAAAACGGTAAAAAATAGGCATGCATCGTAAATCACATTCCTCCCGTTGCATGAAATGCATCGACAAACCGTTGCTCCCAACGGTTATATGATGTGGTGCTTATGTGTATCCATCGTATGAAATAGTGTGTGCACATACATGCCTGTTCCTACGTGGCAGAAACACCAAACATGTAAATATAGTTATTTGTGAAAAACGGATTTAACAAACATGGGCGTTTTTTTTTTTTAAAGCGGTCCAAAAAAGCCCACACTTTCAAACACCATTTAAAGATACATCTCCACCGCAAGCCTTAGAAGCATCATAATCTTCTGCAATATCTTTTCGTGATTCGTGAATAGGCAGTGAGATTCTATCACCTTCTTCATCACCAAGCTCTAAGCATTGGTTTTGACTTTTCCGTGGAATTTTCACCCTATCTTGTTTGTATTATGACAATAGTGAGAGGGAATTTCCAATAAATTGGGTTGGATTACCATTCTCTCATTAGAGGTGTAAATCGGGCTGTGCCTCTCGTGGCTTGATACAGTCTGGCACGAATTTCGATCGATTTGGCACAGCTCGGCATGATGGTTCGTGGGCTGTGCCGAGTCCGATACGATCATGCGAGCCATGCTAGGTTTGGGGTTTTAGGTTCATGGGCCGGCACGACACGATATGACTGAGTGGGCTGTGCCACTTGCGGGCACGACCCATATATATATATATTATATAATATTATATAAATTATAATTATATAATAATATATAGTATATAATATATTAATAAAATATATATTTTTTAATTTTATTATACTAATTTATTCAATTATTGTATATACAAGCAATTGTATACACGAAATTCATATAAAATTAAAATTTTAAGCTTTTGTCAATTTTTTTTAAATAAATAGCTTTAGCCCGATCGGGCCCAAGGCTCGATTCATGGCACAGCATAGCATGGGCCTACACGGGCCTGGGCCGATCTCAAAATTTTCACCGAGGAGGGCGGCACGACCCGTAATGACTTGTGGGCCAACACGGCACGACCCACACTTTGCACGGGCCACCCGCACCCTAGTCCCCCTTTGTAATTTTATTATGTATAAATATTTTTATGTTTTGTATTTTATTTATAATGTTATAAATCAAACATTTGACTTAGACAGTTAAACTGTTGACCTAAGACTGGTGGTCAAAGCAGTTTCATTTTCAGGTCAGTTTTTAAAAATTTGATCAATGTAGAAGCCCTTAAGCTAGTTCTTAGTAGCTTCTTCAACACAGCTCAAATCCTCAAACAAAGCTGAAGCTCTCCCAAATGGGCACTGAGAGCCTATTCATCTCCGGTCATCTCTTTAAGAGGCATGGAGAAACTTAGGTGGTGCTTGATAAGACTTTTTAAATGTTTGAAAAGCATGCTTTTCAGATGCATGACATGCTTGTATTTAGGTCTTAACATATTTGGTAAAAAAAAAAAGGTTTGAAATGGTAAGACATGGCCTAACATGGTTAGATATATTTCAGGGCCTAACCAAAGTCCTAAGTGCTCTATAATGTTTGGAGATTGAAGAAGAATGATGGTTCTACTATATTTTGTCAATTGAAAATGGGTCACGGAGGGGTGATAAAGGGAGAGAAAATGAGAAAATAATAAGGATAAGAAGGAAAGGGGGGGGGGGGAGATGGAAGTTAATGCTGTTGGTTTGGTGTCATGGCGGGGGAAGAAGAAGGAGGAGGAGGAGGTGGTCCTTGGTGGTTCTGTGATCTCTGTTTGCTACCGGAGGATAAAACTGTTAGGTAGCTTGGGCAATTAGGTTTGATTTTGGACCATAGGGTGAATGAGAAATAGAAGAATGGTTTCTAGAGTGTTTGATAAGGCTTAGTAGTTTGGAAAGAGTATAAATGCAAATATGTACAACGTAAATACATACAAAATATAAGGTTTTACACTTTACATATTTGCATTTGCACTTATTCCAAACTCAGTCATAGTGTGTGTGTGGAGGATGAGGATTAACTACTCAATATAGGTGTTTCAACAGATGCCCATATATCTCATTGTTTGGCTCAGCTGATTATTAAAAAATCGGGCATGCTTCAAAAATCGGGACCCCACTGATGCATGAAATGCCAACGGTTGACTGATGTGCATCCTATGTGGTTCTTACTTGTTAGTACATACATGAAAAACGGTGGTGAAAATCACCTTACCAAACATCATAGTATTGCTCACTGCCTATATGGCAAAAGTGTTTTTTTGTGGAAAACAAGTCTTGAAAGCATGAGCATTTTTTCTTAAAAATCGTTCTCAAAGCACTCACACTTACAAACACCATGATAGTTGGAATGCCGATTGACCCTTTCATTAGAGAGAAATTCTCCATCTTGCTTTGACAGTTATGGAAGAATTGTAATGATAAAAATACACCCCTATTATTATTGAAAGAGCCCAAAATTATTTTCTAGAAATTTGGTCATGTACATGGACATTAATCCGTGATTTAACAAAGATAAAACTTGTATTCCAATTAGATGGATAAGTCCGGGATTGGGTGCTATTAAGATCAATTTTAATGCCTCTTTCATCAATGGATCTTATGCTATTGTTTGTGTGTATAGGGATCATTTGGGCCAAATCCTTGATTTTAAGGCTTATTGCATTGGCTCTTCTACCATCGATTCAGCTAAAACATGGGCTACTTGGAAGTCCATAATGTGACTCTTAATTTCAACAACAATAATACTAAATTGGTAATTAACTGTTTGAATCAAGATTCTAATTATCAATGCGGGTTGATATGCCGGTAGGGCGTATCGGCCTGTGTCAATACATTTTTATTTATTTTTTTGAAACTGGTTTAGAGGGATCAGTTTAAGGCTTGGCTACCTTTTGAACTGATGGCTGACCCAATACAACCCTTGGAGGGGCGTATTGGTAAGCCATTGGTACGATACATATCGATTGATACATATCAATACTTTAAACCTTAGTCTGAATAACCGATTGAAGCTCTTATAGAGATTAAAATCAATAATTGAAGATTGTAGGTCTTTTCTCATGAAGTTGGATGGTGAAATGAAGTATTGTCATACCCAAGGTTTAAAGTATTTACACACGTGTTGACCTGTATTGATATTTTTTTTATGTTTTATTTATTCTTTTAAAATTAATTTAGAGATATCAATTTAAGTCCCGACTACCCTCTGAACCATGATCTGACCCGATACAGAGACATACCGAAAAACAATTATCACAATACGGGCCGATAATAACCAAGTAGCTAATTCTTTTGATTTATGGGGACGTGCTTATAGCCCCTTTTTCCTTGATTTTATAGAAAAAAAAAACCCATCAACTGAATTGCAAGGGAAAAATGATAAAATAAGCAATTATAAAATATTGAATGGACACCCAACACAAACACTCCAATATTTTCGGAGCAGAGAAACATATCTACCATATTTAGATTTGAGACCTGAAAAATGTCATTTTATTTAGCTTTCTGAACAAACTTTAGAGTTACCGGTGGAATTTGGGCGGGCTCGGGACTCGGGTTTTAGCATTTGTCAAAATTTGACCCGAGTTACACCTTTAAACCCGAAAGTCTCTGGAAGTAATTTCACTAAAACAATGGTCTATTTCAGTAATTTAACACTAAACGGAATAGTTAAAAAGCAGCCGGACCGTGGACGCCTACCAATGAACGACGCTTGTCGTCGCAAATTAATTACCTACGCATAGTGACTCGTGCCACTAGCATCTTTGTCTCTCTCTCTCTGCCTCGTCAATCGTTCGTTTTTCTGATCTTGGCATCGAATCTCTCTCTCTCTCTCTCGCGTCCGCCATATAAGTTTGCAGTTTGAACAAATAGGGAGAGAGAGAGAGAGCGGCCGAAATTGTCTTTGGTCCCAGCACCTAGCTTCACTGAGGGAAATAAGGCACAGACATGGCTGCAAACTCAGATGCAGTAGTGAACGGGGTATCACAGGCATACCTGGAGAGCAAAGGCGCGAAGGAGACGAGGGCTCTGGTGTCCGAGCTCTGCCGCCACTTCTACACGCTTGGGTGGGTGTCGGGCACCGGAGGCAGCATCACCATCAAGGTCCATGATGACTCCATTCCTAAACCCCAACAGCTCGTCGTCATGTCTCCATCTGGTACTTACTCATCATCGTCATCACCATCTTCTTCTTTGTAACTGAATTTAATTGATGTAACTCTGGTTTGTTCTTAATCAATGAGTAGGTGTTCAGAAGGAAAGAATGCTTCCCGAGGACATGTATGTGCTTTCTTCAAGTGGGTCTGTTCTCTCCGCTCCTTCTCCAAAGCCTTATCCCCACAAGCCTCCTAAGTGTTCTGAGTGTGCTCCCCTCTTCATGAAGGTATCTAATCTCCCTCTCTGCACTTCTATTTATTCATCTTAGTTATATCTTTTTTTTTTTTTTTTTTTTTTTTTCTGTTTTGATTGCATGAAAATTATAAACCATGTTGTCTTAAAGCGGTTTCTTTTGAGTGCTACTTCCAAAGCATGAAAATTATAAACCATGTTGTCACAGACACTATCTGTGACATTCTCATGGTTTTTAACGGGATTTACTGATGTGTGATTGGAAGCGATGACCGAGATTACACGATGATGTAAATGATGGTGAGAACATCAAATTAAGTGGAAGGTATCTGTTTATGTGGGCAACCCCCATCACGAAGAAGTCTGTATAAACTCAGCTTGAAAAGTTAGTTCTTTGATTTGTTATTTTTCCTTCAATCTGGAAGCATGATCCTAGTTGGACTTTCTCCAGTGTTTCTCGTCATCGGTGATTTGTTCATATGAATTTTATATTCTTCTTCTTCGGCTACTAACCTGAATATACATACACACACACACATATATATATATATATTCTTTTCCAGGCTTATGAGATGCGTAATGCTGGGGCAGTCATCCACAGCCATGGAATGGAGGCTTGCCTTGCAACAATGATCGATCCCTTCTCAAAGGAGTTCCGAGTAATTTTCTACACTTTTATTTTGAAAGTTATTATTAGATTGCTTACAATATCAAGACATTTTTATTGCTTATATTGAAGATGAAGATGGAGGTATATCCGGGCAAAGAAAAAGAAGAAAAATAACTGCCTATCAAAGAAAATGAATATACGTCAGGCTGAGTTACAGCCTTCACATGCCATGTTTTTCTCCATGCCATTCCTTTTCTGTTTAACAATTTTCAACTTGGGTAGCCCTCTTTGGTGTGGTGAAAAATAGTCAATTTTCTTTTTTCCATTATTAGTATAAGAAATTCAAGAAAAGTAAAGGCTTTTTAATAAGGAGAAAGCATGTAGAACATGGCATCTTGGTTCCAATATGCAAGACTAAGCAATTACCTGGGTGCCCAAGTGAGCATCCTGTGACTTGGTTGGAGTTAGCTGTTTTACCCAGATCCTTCTATTATCCCAAGGTACCCATGTTGACACTTGACGTGGACACTTGGACATGGATATAGGTATAGGGCAATTCATTGTAGAGGCAAAACTGTTAGGATCTGTCTATCGTGCAGATCCTAAACTTGGACATGCTCCAAACCTGACACCCGGACTCAGAACTTATGCAATGTAGGTAGTGAGAAGTTATTTGAGTGCTCACAATTTAACAATGGGTGTTTCCCTCGATAAAGCAGAATGGTGAATTGGGATTCATTTAGCCGACCAATATGGTTAAGATGAGGCTTTGTTGAGTTGAATTGAGTACTTTTAGTTTTAACCTTGTTGCTTTATGTAAGATTTTTTTCCTTCCTTATGGTATGTAACTGTAAATTATAAAATCATCTCATTCAAATTCTACTTTATCTTTCCCCCTTCTTTAAAGCCTGGATTGCAGCAGTGTGATATTTTTATGTTTACAAAATAGACAAATATTTTAACCAAGATTCTTTACTTGTTTTAGTTTGAGAGAACGTCTTGTCTTCTCCTCCTGAACTTCTTCCTCTCTGAATCTTTTTTCTTTGTGCATTTGGGATTTTTAATTTATCCTTATTTCAGTGCTTAAATTGATTAAAAAAGCTTAAGGGTTGGTGTACTTGTTCATGGTTGTCTTGTCAACTAGTGTTTGGCTACATCTTTCATCTTTTGTGCTTCGTTTAGTTTTTCCATTGTAACTTTGCAGATCACTCATATGGAGATGATAAAAGGAATTCAAGGGCATGGTTATCATGATGAGCTTGTGGTCCCAATAATAGAGAATACTGCTCGTGAGAGTGAACTCACAGAATCTCTTAGTCAAGCAGTATGTCTCTTTTTCTTTTTCTTTTTCTTATATTTATTTTCTATATGCATAATCTGTTGTCTTCCTCGTTTTATTTTAACTAACAACTGCAGTCGAAGGTTAATTCTTGAAATTTGTCTTTACCACTATTGTCCCTTGGAACATTTTATTATTTAATTATTTTATCTACTAAATCCATAAAAAATTATTTTATCTAATAAAAGACAAAGCCATAAGTCATTCAATTCTGCCACTTCAGCAGTTATCAAATGGACCCTAACATAACTGACTAACTCTTTCTGGTTCAGCACTGTGCATTGCATGATAGATTTATAATTCAGCCTTCCTTCTGGAAAAATTCAACATCAAATGCACATATGCACACTTAGCAAAGTTTTCACTTACCGAGGATGGGATTTCTAACAACTAACCACTGGCCACTAACCCATTTTCTATTCCACATTGAAAAAAGGTGTCTGTCCTGCTTTTGTCATGCGTAATTGCATAGAATCTTGAACTACATGATGTCTATGGAAAATCATATTAATCCCATTTGTTTGAAGTTGTGCTTCCTTTTCCTTGCATCAACCTTTTATTGTTTCCAATTATTAATAGTTATCTGTGAATTAACATTATTGAGTTATTGTACCAACCTTTGATGTGTTACAGATTGAAGCCTATCCAAAAGCAACTGCTGTACTTGTTCGCAACCATGGGATATATGTATGGGGAGACTCATGGATCAGTGCTAAGACTCAGGTTGTGTCAACTTAGAGAAAATCTTAATGATGTTATCCAGTTGTGTGATCTTTATTGTTCAATTCAAATTATCTAGTCCTACTGCTCAAGGATTATGTAATTAGACTTTGAATATTTACTGAAGTCTTACTAGTTAACTATCAGTTCTGGAGTCAAAGAAATTCTAAATGCTCCAAAAAAATTCTAGAGTAAATATTATTTTTATTTATTTATTTGTTTTCTTGT
Organism: Nelumbo lutea; assembly: GCF_056320005.1. Classification (NCBI taxonomy): domain Eukaryota; kingdom Viridiplantae; phylum Streptophyta; class Magnoliopsida; order Proteales; family Nelumbonaceae; genus Nelumbo; species Nelumbo lutea. Next base: position 18,964,186 of record NC_142691.1, read on the forward strand.
GGAGAAACTACATAGCTGTATATGTCTATGTTGCCTGTGTCAAGTTTTTTAGCAGCATTTGGTGAACTAAGCATGGATTATACATAATTCATCGATAAGATTAGCTCATCTTGAACTTAAGTTCACAAATAATTAGAGTAATACTAGAATGTAAACTTGCAAGTGATAACCATGAGAAGAGACAACCTTGCTGCTTTGCATGTTTATGTGAATTCCAAGGGCATACACAAGCTTTATATATATTACACTGTTGGGGAATAGTAGAATGCTCACTATTTACGTATATATTGGTAAGATTGGCATTCTTTTAGGAGGAAAAACAATTAAAAACTAATCAGTCCTGAACTTACTATCAATTAATGTAAACCAACCATAGGCACATAAAAACCATTCTTTAGAGTAGCTTCAACTGACATGCTTGAAGCAACCCTTTCACAGTGTTATGATTGATTTGATATAAATTAATGGTGTTTAGAGGTAAATAAAAGGAAAACATACCTTTCTTTTATTGTTTTGTAACTCCATACTTGTTTCCTTGGGTTCCTGGACATTATGTCTTACATGGTAATTCTTGGGATATGATCTTTGTTTTCCCTTCATTTTGTTTTCGAATCTTTTTGTGTTGGAACCTTGATCTTTTTTATTGTATAGATTCTTGTATATGCAATTTTCTCTAAAACTTGATGGGTGGACTATGAGAAGATGATGTTATTGGCCAACCCTAAGATGATCATATCAGGAAATTGATTATGTAAACTTTATGAAATGATTTTTATGTACTTTTTGGCTCCTCCCACCCATCTACCTTTGATAAAAATATACCATTGGCTTAAGTAGGGAATTAAAAATTTTCTTTCTTCTATACATTAGGGGTACCATCACAATCCATGACTGAACTGACATGGCATTACCAATACAGGTGATCTCCACCAAGCCTTCAAATTAGATCCCTATCATGAGCATACACTAGACCTCTTCGATAACTTCTAGTAGAGGGTCTCACACCACCATGATCATCACTTTGTAGTCATCTATGGTTACCATGATTTAAGGAAAAAGAAGAAAGAGAATTGCAGATTTGAATTTCCTATGCAATATATGTTCAGATTCAGATAAGCGAAGGTTCCAAGAGCAGATGATGAGAGAAGTAGATTCTTAGATAAATTTCAATATTTAAACCTGCTATGATACCTATGTCATGAAGTTTCAATAAGCAGGTTTAGTTTATGGATAGCAAAGAAAGGAAGGAAGGAAGTGTCCTTAGTGGGACTATTTCTCAATTCTGAGAGCATTGTGATTTGGGCTCTCCTTGTGGGCTTGTTTATTGCTAAATCCTCAATGAAATTAGAGAATTATCAGCGCCCTTATACTGTTCTCAGATGGACTCCAAGGGACTTGAATCATTATGCTCTGACCAAGTTTGAGGTGGAAGTTTCTTTTTCTTTTTCTTTTTGTTTGCAAATCATCTAATTTACACCCCTCCCTCCTTTTTCGTCTTGCAATGAAAGTTTGTCTTTTTTTTTTTTTTTTTAAAGAAGTGAATGAGAAGATAGAAACACCTAACTGCCTTCATACATATCAGACTAATTCAAAAGACAGAAATACCCCTCTTTGCACAAACACAATTTCCAATATATATGATGTTCTCTATGATTCCATTAAGATAATTATTATTTTACCATTCCATTTTAATCAATATTGTGGCCAATATTTCGTCTAGAATATATTATTATATATATGCATATGATGCTTATATTCTTACTGTTTTTGCATCATATAGTTGTTTTGTGTGTGTTTATTTTGTGATATTGTGGACATGATGTTTATATATGATCTCATCATATATGCATGTTGAAATACTGGAAATGAAGGCTGGTTTGTGGTATAGCACTCTGCCAGATGTTGCTCTTTATTTTTTGAGTTAAATGGGTTTTAGGTAAGAATTTTGAGAAGAATGCCTTGACCTCCCTAGGAAGATTCCTCCTCCCAGCTCAGAAATGGCATGCATGTTCAAATAAGAACCTTGTATCCGAAAGACTATATTCTTTATTTTGCATGCACATTTTTATTCATGCCTTTCTGGAAGATTTTTATTAAAGCTCATATTTGAAATGTTTACTTATTTAATTATTATGTATATATGGTTGTATATAATTTGAAATTACAAATACTCCTACACATATACATATATAACTGTGTTTTAGTTTGTATATAAGAAACTGAGTAAATCCACATGTGTCCAATGATGTAGTTTGCTACCTTATGTCAAGGAAACTGGCTGCTGTGTTTTTGTTATTCTAATTGTGAATTACCGTATCAGGCTGAGTGTTATCACTATCTCTTTGATGCTGCTATCAAACTTTATCAGTTGGGACTGGATTGGTCAACCCCAAGTCATGGTCCAATTCATAGAGTTTGGGGTGGCAATAGGAGTGTAAACATGGCTGTTAAGGCAGGGACTTTGAATTTAAACCAGGCAGTTGAATCATCCCGAGTAAGTTTCAGAAACCATCCTTTTCCTTTTGTGTTATGTCAATCTTCTATGGACCATATAATTAACTCCATTTTTAGTTTTAATAATTGTTAGACTTTTTTAATCAGCATTTGCTAATTGCTAGTTGTTAAACTTGTACTCAATGCAAGGTTCAAACCTTAGTAAACACGGTTAGGGGTCCTTATCTGTTTGGTTAATAGTTTGTAGAGTTGAAGTTATGCTTTGCTTTAATATCTTGCTGGTTTGTTGTATGCAGCGTTATATTGTTCTTGACATTGAAGGGACAACAACTCCTATATCATTTGTCATGGATGTTCTTTTTCCCTATGCCCGAGATAACGTGAGGAAGCATTTAACAACAACATATGAAGCTGAAGAAACTAAAGATGATATTAAACTGCTGCGAGCTCAAGTAAGGTTCTATTGATGTCATTATTGCTGTTTAATTTATGGTTCTTCTGTAGCTGCTAATATACCCTGCATTGGTGGCAGTCTCATAAACTGGGCTTCCCTTTATGTAGCTTCTATTATGGTAGTTTGTTTTCTGGTTGTTAACTGGAAAATGCATCAAATATAAAATATGTACAAGGGTATGTTAGAAGCCTTTGGTTACACATAAAAAAACAGGTCAAGAAGAGAACTAACAAAAGTTTCCCAAACCCCAATACATGAGTCCAACTGTGGCAGTGGTATATGTGTTGCACCATAGGTTTTGTTTTTGATCCTATTATTGACCTTGTGCTTTGTTGAACAGATTGTTCTCTGGACTCATCTTTTTGCCTCCAGATATGTGTAGACATTGGGCAATTGAGGGTCTGTTAGTAGTAGGGAGTAGGGACCTGATTTTTTATAAGTAATAGTAAATAGTGGTGAGGGCGGGCCTTGGTGCAACAGTTGGGTTGCTCCATTGCGACCTGGGTGACCTGGGTTCAAATCTTGGAAACAGCCTTTCTGTATGTTCAGGAGTAAGGCTGCATACATCTATCCCTCCCCAGACCCTGCATTGGTGGGGGCCTCATGCACTGGGATTCCCTTTAATAGTAAATAGTACTACTTCACTTTATATATGATGCTGAAGATTGTGAAGAAATTTCTGAAATTGCTCTAAACTTTCACAAAACACCATTGACTACCAAAAGGGTGATATAGGGTTAGTACAGTGTGTAAGTTTGGGCCCTAACAGATTAGGGTTTAAGAGCTTCATTCATTGGGTGTTCAACAATAAAGTAGGGAATTTAAAGAGCTGGAACAATTAGGGTTGGATTTAAGGTTCTTCTGAAGAATCCTATGGTTTACTTTCTTTAGTAAGCCATGTATGTTCAGGAAATTAGGATTTGTGTGGATGATTCTCTAGGATTCTACTGTGTCTAAACATTCTATAACATTTTTCCCCTCCTTTGGAGCTCTAAAATCACCAGATAGCTATTGCTTTCATGATTTTGTCTAATCCATACTTGAATGATGTAGGCATTGCTCTCTGTCACAATCTCTATTATTTTTGTTTTCCCTTTCAGGGCTCTAAAAGTCCACAGACAGCTATTGCTTTCATGATTTTCTCTAATCCATTTTTGAAATCTCAAACTGGAAACAATATGCCAACAACTGCTGGCAGTGGTGTATATATATAACTAAAACTTAAAAAAACACTAAGGAAAAGGGGGGAGTGTCCTTCAAAGTGCCGGTACACCTCTGCCGATACACAGAGGTGTATCGGTACTTTGAACGATGGTTTAAATTAGCTCTCCTCAGCAAATGGTTCTGGAGACAACTCATATTGAGCAAATATGGTTCCAGTAATATGGAGTGGGATCCTGGTGAAGTAAATTCCTCTTATGTCTGCGGTGTGGAAGGGAGTACAGGAGGGCTATGGTCAATTTCAGAAGGGGTTAGGTACCAGGTTAGTAGTAGTAACAAGGTGAGATTTTGGCAGGTGGGGGAACATTGTTTAAACATAAGCTTTCCTACCCTTTTTGCAGTAGCTTGCATCAGGGATGCGAAAGTGGTGGATTGCTACAAGATTGACTGGCGTAGTATCCTGGTGCCCTAAGTTCAGAAGAAGTGCCAACCTTTGGAGATTCAGTCATTCATGGAGTTCCTACAGCTGGCTTGTTTAGCCAGATCCCAACTTGAGACAGCAGGCATTTGGAGGTGGGCCACGGAGAGTTTGGGGACCTTTCCTGTTAGGTCATGTTGAGAAATTTGGAACCTGTGGATTTTGTTTCCTTCCTCACCAGCACAGTTTGGAAGGCAGGGTTGCCAGTGACCTTTTTGCTATGGACAACTGCCTTAGACAAATACATAACAGAGGATAACCTTAGCAAGAGGTATAGGGTTTTATATATATTTGATAAGTGGGTTACCAATTATATTTGTGTGCCATGTAGTTCACACCCAGAGTAGTGGTGTTCATGGGCCGGGCTTAGCACCTATGATAAGGCTTGGGCCTGGCCCAGCCCAGATCATGGGCCTGAATGCCTGGGCCCAGGCCTGTTACATCATGGATTTGACCATTGACCTAAATGGTTGAACCACTGACCTATTGATCCAGACGGAAAATTGTTCAACCTCTGGGCTAGGTTTTAAAACACTGCCTCTTCCCTGAGGATAGCAATGGGATTAAAAAGTTGCAAAAGTTCTTTTTTCTTTTTTTTATGTAAATATGTTCATACGGGGAATACAGAAGAGAATAATATACCATTTCTCTCCTGATTGCTGTATGCAATTCATTGCCTATATTGTCTATGTATGCCATCTCCACTGAACTTGTAAGTATTACTCACACCAAACATGTCATTTTGCATTCATTTTGTTGTTAGTACCTAATTTGGTTCAAGAGTTGTTCAAATGTGTTTCCCTGAGCTTTGTTTTGCACAAAAATGGCAAAGTCCCATGCTTAATTCAAATTTCCATTCGATTGGTATGTTAGTCTTCAGATGTAGGCCAAACCACTGAAGAGTTTTTGGTTCATGCATTGCTTAAATGTTAGGTTAAAATGTAATGGTCAGAACTGGAAATTTAAAATAACGGATGCTAAATGGGTTTAACATTTTGTACAGGTTGAAGATGACTTGGAAAAAGGTGCTGTTGGTGCTGTGCCTATTCCCCCTTATGATGCAGGGAAGGAGGAGGTGATTGCATCTTTGGTTGCTAATGTGGAAGCAATGATTAAGGCTGACAGGAAAGTTACTGCCCTGAAGCAACTTCAGGTAAAGTAACTACAATTTGATCAAACCAGTCCGAAGGGCTTATTAGAATCTTGATTTTATTTTCGCATAATTTGTCTGCAGGGTCATATATGGCGTACTGGATATCAAAATAATGAACTGAAGGGAATAGTTTTTGATGATGTACCAGAGGCTCTTGAAAAGTGGCATGCTTTGGGCATCAAGGTCATCACATTTTCACTAAATCCTTTTTCGTTGATTTAGTCGCATTTATCTTCATAAACAAGGAACTGAAATGATGATATTAGGATGCTGAAATACTAGGAAGTTATAACTTTTACATATGAATGGTATTCATGACTTGAAATGAATAAATACTGTTATTATATCATTTTATATGGATCATCATTAACTATTTCAACTTTTATTGTCCTTATTTCAACATGGGATGTCATCTTTGTGGGGTGCAACTTAGGTGGGCTTGGGTTGGGCTTTTGTCAAAATTTGAATGGGCCAGGCCTGAAGGCTCGAACCTGAAGCAATGTAAAACGCTAACTTGGTCAACCCAAGTTGCACCTCTACATTTTTGACTTCCCATTTGCAATGCCGTGTTACTATTTCTTTGCTAGAGAGGTGAAAAGGGAAATAAGGGATAAAGAACTCTGCTAGCTTGCTTTATTTGATTCCATATGAAACAGTTTTCCAGCCTTGCCTACAAACATGAATTGTCAATATTGAACCTTGTCTATCAATAGATTCCTTTGTTCTCCCAGGAATGTTCTGTGCATTACCTTGTTTCTATATGGTCATTCTTTGGAATACATGTCTTGAGGGTAGTGGTTGCAAGTTGGGTACCCGATCTGAAGGAATTTGTCCATTCAAATTTTAATAAGTGCTCGTTTGTAAGGAATGAAGCACAGCTGCTTCTAGCTTTCTTTGGTGAACCCCTCACGGACAGCCTATAAGCTATGTTTGGTAAACAATTGGGAGGGACCAACTTGGCTGTCCGCTTTAACCTCTTTAAATAGCTTATTTGGAGTGCTTCAAAGCATCTTGAGCCTAGCTGATTTCAGCTCAGCCCTCCCAAATGGGCCATAAATTTCAAACCCAGGTCGACCCAAGTTGCAACCCTACATGAGGGTTTGACCCTCTTAGTCCAGTACTATATTCGCATCTATGGGGTGAAACCACCATTAGCCTTATTTTTACTCATATTTGTCCACAGGTATGACAGGAGGTACAGTTTAAGCTGTTAGTTCAGATTTAAATGTTGATTTCTCTTTTTCAATTTACTCAGTTTTCTAAAAGTAGTATTTCTACTGGTGCTAATATTTCTAATATAAGCCTTTTCTTCAGACTGATGTTTTCTATAGTTTGATGATTGTGTGAAATTTGGAGCAAAAAGTTAGATGAATGACTTTCACTGAAAACTTTAAACTTTCTGTTACTTTATATAGGTTAAATATACTTTTATTCTGCTGATTTATTATCTCTACTGTTGCTCTTCCTTCAGGTGTACATATATTCTAGTGGCAGTAGAGAGGCTCAAAGACTTATTTTTGGCAATTCAAATTACGGGGACTTGAGAAAATATTTATGTGGATATTTTGATACCACAATAGGGTTGGTTTGCTTAATGTATTTATCAGTTTTAAGGTGCATGTCTGATACTTTGGACTTTGATTCAATGTAACTGGTTTATCCTTTACTTTTCTGTGCAGAAACAAAAGAGAAGCACGGAGTTACTTTGAGATTTCCCAGTCGGTGGGAGTAGACAAGCCCTCTGAGATCTTATTTGTAACAGATGTGTATCAGGAAGCAGTGGCCGCGAAGGCAACAGGTAATGTGTTACTGGTGGCTTTCATTGTGTAGCAATTATTGTCGTGTTATATAGTAGGTTAATTTTCAGACTTCAAAATGTTGAATTTGCTCTCATTTTGGAAAGTAAAAAGAACAATTTTTAACCATCTCTCTCTCTCTCTCTCTCTCTATATATATATATATATATATATATATATATATATATATATATATGACCTTATGTGCATTAGAGTCATTTGTCAGAAATGAGCTAGTTGCATTTTTTATAAAATTCGGGGTGGGGGGGTGGGGGTGGAGGAGGTGGTCTTTGTCTTTTCATTCAGATTTTTCCATTTGTTAATATTTGGCTTCCATTCCATGTTTCAGGTTTGGAAGTGATAATTTCCATCCGGCCAGGAAATGGACCTCTTCCGGAGAATCATGGGTTTAGAACAGTTGGGTCCTTCTTGGAAATCTGAGACCATGTATGATCTTTTGTAATATAGTTGACTGGTTATTTCTAGACAACAGGAAAATATATACAGACAGAAAGAACTCTGATTATCAATAAAATGGGTTTTACTGTTGGAGATTAAGAAGGGAATTTGGGTTGTAAAAAGCTTTCGCATCCTGATGGAAATTCATCGGTACTTTTTATTCAGAAAACGTATGCTACATACTTTAAGGATTGATCTTGATTGCAATTCACAATAAATGGGTTTTACTGTGAGAAAGTAATATCTTATTTACACTGAAAATTATGCTACATATTGTCACTGTGTAGGGTCTGCTTGTTAAAATTCAGTGTGGATGAAGAACAATAAGCTTACTTTAGAGAAAAAGGCTGAATATTTATTACATCTTCACACTCAAAACAACGGGTTTACGGACTATTCAAGGATTAAAAAAGCACCCTTGGGGCATCAAATCCTGAATAACCTGCAAAAAAGAGAGGGAAAAAAAAAGAAGAAGAAAGGGCCAAGGCACCTTCAAACATTCTTACAATATTAATCCTCCACTCCTTTATGCACGCCAAACGTTCAAAGGAGAAAAAACTAGTAGTCAAATAATATCTAATTATCTATTAGTTTGTAACAGACCTCTTGATGCTACTTTTATTACTGCTTAAACATCATTCCTCCTGGAGCTTTTCTTTAATATTTGAGTCATTGAATCAGCAAGGGACATGGCTGGGTTCGCTCTGATAAATTTGTTGAACCTTTGGCAGATTTGCATGTGTGCATATAGAGCTTCTTCATGTATAAAATTGTGTGCTTGGCCAATTCTTTGAGACTCCTCTCTAACAGCCTCTGAGCACAGGCCGCATACCCACCTTCCACAGAACCGGTCCCTAACTTGCCGGATGTAGCCACCGGTGCAGTCTTCAAAGAGGCCGCAGCACTCGCACTCGACCTCTCTCACATCGTTACCGGTAATGGCGGACTGAGAGGGGATCCTGAGGTCCATGTACTTGGATATGCCCATTTCAGAAGACATGTCTGAGACCGCCTTCTGGATCAAGTCCAAGGACAGCCTCCTTGCCCTGGTTCTTGACGCCATGGTTAGTAGCTGACTAGCTGCTGTTTGGTGAGTTTGTGGGCTGGTTTTATAGGAAAGATATTTGAATCTAGGACTGTCTGCTCCACTCGTTGATGTCTTTTATTGTCGAAAATTGCTTACAAGATCGTCACAACTCACAAGAAAGAAATGAATGACATTATGAGTACTGTTGTATTGATAACTACTCATTCCTCTTGAAAATAGACCATTTCAATTAATAGTACTGCTCAAGAGGAGCATTTTTAGGTGGAAGGAGCGTATAAGTGAACAGTTAATAAGATAAAGAAGATAAGGAGATTTTGAGAAAGCCATTGCATAGTTGGGAGTGGAGGCTCGGATCAATGTCGACATGGGTAGAGCATGAAACTAAGGGTTCAGAGTGTTTTAGGCCTCAAGCTTAAGCTTGTGCCTTGTGGTTGTGAAAGAATGAAAGGAAAAAAGTGGTATTTAATGGTAGTTCGTTGTCTGTAAATGACAGGACTGAAACATCAACTGGTTTGGTTGTTCACGGGGTGGGTTTTGCTTGCCATACATCTTTATTATCACTTATCAGAGCGTGAATGGAGTTGAAGTTGGAGATTTTTTCTCTCTGTGGAAGGTGTGCTTGGAACTTGTGTGAATGTGACAGTCTTTCTCTCTCTCAGAGTCAGATATGAGGACTTTATGCTACTACGACCTTTTAGTTGAAATCATACTTAAGTTAGTTATTAATCCTTGAACTCAATAACACACAGACCTGGCAAAAGGTCGACCCAATTTGTGAATCTGAACTGACCCAACATGAAAAGTGGGTTAAGGTCTCCAATGTAGCAGCCTAAATTAGAAGGCGGTCTGACCGGGCCCAACCAAAAAAGATTTCAGATTGGTCACGGGTCAGTTATTTTCAAGCCAATGTTTTCAAACTGGTGATGTCTTGGATGGTTAAACTGTTCAAACCGTTGGTTTGATAAAAAACCATTGACCTAGGTGGTTGAAACATTGGCCCATCTGACCAATGGGTCAACCCTAATCTATATATTTAGGGTTAGGGTCTAACCTTTGCTGGCCCAATGTCAAAGCTGACCTGATCCTAAATGACACAAAAAATGCCTCGACCGGTTCAAACCCATCCTGACCCTATTGCCAGGTCTAATCGTTCTGATATATAAAGAGTCCATACTACTACATACTCTGAACTTGAACCTTGGACGATTGCTTCATAGCTGGTGGATAATCTCATCAGGTGGGATGAAAGCACAACTGATTTCTGTTCTTTTCCTTTATGTCGACAGGAGGCCAAGAATTCTTGTTATCAGATAGGAAGAAGGATGATCTACTTTATCAATGTGAGGTTAAATTACATTTTGGTTGCTGTGAAAGATGAGTTGGCCAATTCCTTGTTATGCAGGCAGAGGTCATTTGTGATTGATGGGTTTTCATGGACAGGAATAGTAAGAAATGGATCTGATTATATCAGTATGAAGCAAGCAATTGAGTCTCCTTATTTTTCAAGGACAAATTTACCCCTTGATTACTATTGAGAAAAATGCTAAGCATAATAATCAGCATTGTTCTACTAGTGATTATTCTCAGCATATAACTCTTTTAACTAAATTAGTAGCAAAAAAAAAAAGCACTTTTTAGCTAAATAATTCCTAAAATCTCATATTATTTATTAGTATAAAGTATGGGTTCTATTATATTGGAAAGAAATGATATCTGAAAAACTAATAATCAATCAATTGGAATTATAAATTTGGTAGCCAATTGGGTGTTATTTATCAAAATTCATGGGTGCGTTTTAATTGATCAAAACTCTTCCAATACCATGTCTTTCTCATATCATAGATTTTCCTAGTATAAATTGATTCCCATCATACTTACCACTTCAACTCATAATCCACATTGATTTTCAAGAATGAGGGGGAAGAATGGATTTTACCAAAATAGAATGATGATAATAACAATAACTGGTGAGGATGACGATAATAATTAATAACATTAATAGCATCAGAATTTCAATTTTTTCCATCAATCATGGAAGTAGTGTATGGGCCCATCATACAAGGTTTAAAAATATAAATATAGAAGGTTTTGTATTGTTATTTTTTGTGTTTGTACTTTTTACCAAATTAAGGCCCCATTTGAAAAGAGTACAAATACAAGTGCAAAATCTTACATTTTGTATTATTTTGTATATATTTGTACAGTACATATTTGTGTTTTTACTCCTTCCAAACTGAGCTTAAGGTTCAATTTCATAAGAGTGCAAATATGTACAGTACATATTTGTGTTTGCAGTACTGTACATATTTGGTGTATCAGGTGCTGTTTGGTTCACATGAATAGAGGTCTGGAATCAGAATCGGAATGGCCATTCCCTGCCCCTCCCTTGGGAGTGAAATTCCCATTCCTGCTGATTTCAATTTCTATTCCCATTTCTGTCTGAACCAAACAGACCAAGGGAATAGATCATTCGGATTACGATTCCTAATCCGACTACAAAGCAAACGGGCCCTAAATGCTATTTACCCTTGTATTTATTTTTACGATACAGCATTAAACCATTACCCCATAGGGTCGCGTATAACCCGTTTACACCCCTCAGTAAACACATGAATGCAATAGGCTTCAGTAGAGCATGGAATGATGGAATTCAACATCAACTACCAACAAGACAAAAACCTGGATGTTGAAGTCTTGAAGAAACTGATTGATCAAAAGAAAAAAGAAAAGAAATTGCAGCAGCAGATTTATTAATCATACAAACAAAACAAAAACATCATTGACCCAAGAAATCAATGAGAAGATCTTCCTAACACTAGCCCAAGTGTGGTGCAATTACAGCTCTACAAACACAGTCAGTAGTCACACAGAGATGACAGACAGACATCCAAAAGGGTTCAGGCTGCCATGCACCCTATGCCATAGCGAGTGTTTGGGAAGACCAGAAACAGGCTACTGCATATCACACCCACCATTAGAGGGAAACTCTCCATCACCTCATCCATCTCCTTCACATGTCCCCGGAACAGACAATCCGTCACCCGATGATCAGAGAAGGCAATGGCCACGAAAACCATCACAGACATGATCGCATGCACGAAGTCTGTAAACCCAACCTTGAATCGGTCGTCCTTGGGGACCTCCACACCCAGTCCTGACTTGAACAGAGATAATCCACTTGGGGTCACAAACCCGTAGTAGACCTTCCCGTCCGGCCCTCTGAAACTGTCTGTAAAATGGAAGAAGAAACATGAGAGGACACAGAGGCCCATTAGGACCTCAATCATCATGGTGTTTACCGGAGAGCACTGGCCGTCACCGGAGACTGATGGCAGAAGCATTTCGAAAGTGAGAAGGGTCCCTGTAGGGAGGAAGTTGACAAGCATTGAGGTCTTGGACAGGGTCTTCTGCACTCCCTTCGCCACTGCTCGCTTTCGCCGGCCGGTCTCCGGGACCAACTGCGGAGATGAGGGGCGTGAGGGTGTCTCCTGCGGAGCCGCATCGTAGATTTTGATTCCAATTCCTTCTGCTTGTTCCATTTTCCGGCAAGATTCCAACTCGCCAAGAAAACTCAGAGGAATTGGAAGGTGGGGGGCGTAAAAGGAGTTCGTTTGATGGTTGCGTTCAGATTTATAGACGGATTATTACCGATTTGAATTTCAATTTTGAAGTTGTGAAGTTCTGCAACTGCAGGAAACTAACTCGCCCATGTTTCGGGTTGATCTTGAATTATTAGGCAGGATACAGTTATCAGAGATGATCAGAAAAGGAGAAAATCTAGAAATTTTCATTATTCGTGCCTGGACTTACTAGGAAACTGAACGTGGGAGAGTGAGCCTCATACAGGGCTGGTGAGGCTGTCATGATCCCTGAAAAACTAGAAATAAGCTCTCTAGAATCTCTACACATAATTACATAAAGAATCAGAAGCGATGGCCAGAAAAGAGATTTGGATGAGAATTCTCGCTGTTTTCTTCGAATGTCACCCACTTGGCCAAGCTCCCACGTCTCTCTCTGGCAGCATTTCTCATGCTCTCCATTTCACCCACATGATCTTTGAATTCCTTCTTCACGACGTCCAGTACAATGTCACCGTATCTGTCACACCATGGCCTTACAAAACAAAAAAAATTTACAGGCAATAAGTATCTAAAAGAAACATAAAATTTGTGCAAAATCTAAACTAAAATAAAACCCATCTCAAATCTCAGCTATATAAATGTAAAGTGTGTGCAAGTGAATGCAGATATGCTCTTTCAGTCTGCATACAGTATCTTATCGATCAGAACTTGCAGAAGCTTCGTGGGTTTGAAACACGGTCATGGACTGAGTGGGGATCTTAGACCATGTTTTCGTCATTGCCTACTTAACAACCGAATATTTATGAACAAATTGTTCCAAAAGGGAATAGAATAAAGAGAAAGAGTGCTTACTTGGGGAAAAATTTTTTCAGGTCAGCTTTATCGACTGGCAGCCTGGTGGAAATTGCTTCAATTTGGTCATTCCTGTAGATCCATGAGGTTAACAGAGTGAGTATTTTGAAAAACAAGCATTTCAGAGAGAAAAAGAGACATTAAAAAAAGTGGGTTTGGTGTTTACGAGAATTGTAGGTTTGGATTTGTGGTGTTGAGTTCTGCTTGGATTCGCGATAGCTCTTTCTTTATGTTCTGTCCCAATACCTTCATAGAGATTTACACCATTACTACAGTTAACTGCACTCCAGAAAATGGTTTTCATGATATAGGAAAAACGAGAAAAAAAATAATTGATTTCTGCAATTCTCTACCTTATCGATGAAGAAATCTGATGCAGAACCATCTGGGTGTATCTTTTTCTTTATCAACTTCGTGTCTGGGCCCTCCCCAATTGGGCTATCAACAAGTGGGCAAGGAGTTGAAAAGGCATGGTGTTCGTCAGATCTTTCCCCCAGAGAAAGAGGAGTTGTTTCATCTTCTGGATTACTTCTCTTCCACTTCTTAAACCCATCAAATCCACATTGCTTCTTTGCTGATTTTGATGCTCTCTCATCCGGATCTGGCTCCAAATCGTCCACATTTTCGTCTCTCTGTTCTCTCTGAAACAGAGTACGAAACGGTTTCTTCTTCACCTTCTCAGTGCTTTCTCTTTCCTTCTCAACCTTAATGGGTAAACGTGACGAACTCTCTGGCATAAGAACGGATCTGGCTTCACTTCCCTTCTCTTTTGAAGGGAAATCCCAAAATGAGTTCTCTTTCAGAGCCCCAGAACCGTTCCCATTGGGATTCTTTCCCTTGCTTTTCCCGGATTTATGAGGAATAATGAAACCAATCATGGAAGCAGCTTCTTTGATCGGTTTCATTGGGGACCTGTACTTGGTCTTGGTTGTAGATTGCAATCTGTCTTTATCCATCAAGCATTCCTCGTCCTTCAATTCGATAACAGACCACTCCTCTTCTGAATTTTCTGCCTGACTAGCAACAATTACGTCTCTAGCCTCAATCTCAGCTCCTTGAACGGCTAGTCTCTGTAGCAGAGGCCTCTTCGAAGAGTGATACTCGTCCATAGAAATGCATTTGGCGTAGAACAGCTCCTGAACAAGAACAAAAAACAGCTAGAGACTCAAAACTCATTTCACCCCACCAAATGTAGTAAATTTACCAGATACCATTTTCATCTGTGGTCTTACCTGCAAGAAAAGCAGCTTGTCTCTGATGATTGTGGGGTGTTCCAGATCAGCTGGAGAAGCGATGAGAATTTCAAGGAGTTGAGTTCGGAAGGCAGTGACCTCGCCTTGTGGTATGATCCCTTCCTTGTGGAGACCAATCAGGTTGAGAATCCGGTGAAACGATTCCTGCTGCCATTTGAGATTCTCCGATTGCTGCCTGGCGAGCCTCTGATCGGCAGTGAGACCCGTCAAGCGTTTCTTCTTCATGGAGAAGGGGAGAATGTTTTTGCAGAGAGAAGTAATCGTGTCGTGGACAGAGGAATAATAAGTTGGGGTGTAGGAGTACATTGTGAATCCTAGATTGCTTTTCTTAGTTTGATGAATCGATTAAATTACAGGGGAGAAAAGATAGATTTTCGAGTTGCAGAGCTGCTCTGTCTTGGTTCTACAATTTTCTTCTCTGATACAATTTTCTTCTCTGAAACGAAAAAACTCTTTCTGTGCAGAGAGGTACTATAAAGAGGTCATCCATTTTTTTCGTTTTTCTTTTGTTTTTTGTTTTGGCTTTTGAATAGTACCAGCAACGGTAACTTGAACTAGCCGTTGTAGGGCTTTCCGTTGAGCATCACTCGAGCGACACTCTACCATGCGTTAAAATGAAACCCCCTCTGCGGGCAATTACGAAAATAGCCATAATCCGTGTGCAGTGCGCGCTGTGCGGTGCATCAAATGATCAAATCCAATTGGGTTATTTGGTCCAGTGATCATGGGGCGGACCGGGCCTGGCCGGACCCAGGCCTTAAAATATCAGCCGGGCCAGGCCAGGCTTTGGGGCTCTCGTTACATTCATTATATTTAGATGTATAATATTTTATTTTTATACATAGAATATATGCATATTAGGTACTTATGTATATATGTATGTATGTACATACATATTAATATGTTATTAAATAAATAAACATAAAACTTAATAGGGGTGCAACTCGGGTTGGCCTGAATTTACACTGTTTCAGGCCAGGCCTATTTAAATTTTCACAAAAACCCAATCGAAATCCATCCAATTTGCACCCCCAAAAAACCCAGGTTGAAGCCCAAAATTTCTGGAACGGGCTCATCCCTATCACCAATGGCCCTTGTGTTGTGTTGTGGTTAGTCTTAGAGATCTTATCTGGTCCTTTGTAGATTAGGGTTAAGTCACTTGTAATCTTGTATTGGGAACATCTCTCCATAAATGAAAACATACAATTATAGAAGATGTTCCTAATGTGTGGCTGCAAGCCAGCAATGTATTTTGTAAGGTGGGTGTGAGTAGGAAACCTAAACTCGACAAATTAATGTTCTAGTGAAAATGTGTTTAACAAAAATAAAATAAGATAAAATTTTGAAAATGGTAATAAGTTATTTGGCGTTCATAGATAATTACTTTCATAAATATCAAAATGTACATTTTTGAGGAAAAATAAAATATTATTATTAAGGGTATTTTGATAAATGTACTTATTTCTGATTCTCTCTCTCTCTCTCTCTCTCTCTTTCTCTCTCTTATTTTTTTTCTAATAAATCTCCAGGAAATTTTTGGTCGGGCGGGGGGGGGGGGGAAAGTGAACAAGTAAACTTGAGGAGAGGTCTTAGTGTTTGAATAAAATGTTAAGGGAGGTATAAGTAATTTATCCTTACAAGTTACAACAGTTCAAGTGGCTGAAGTGAAGGACTTTTACTTTTTGTCTTTGAGTGGATAAACATTTAGAGGGATAGAAATCGACCTAAGCTGTTTGACAATGGCTGAAGAGGCTGAATTGAATGACTTATTATTTGTTTATTTGTCTGCAGGCTGAGAGAAGGTATTACTATCTAACTATCATATCCACTAAAAGACAAAACAATAAGTAATTTAGGCAAGGTTCTATATTGTGGATATTCTGTGGATTGATTGGCTTTGAAGCACACCACACCATTACACATTTTTTAGTTTAATTCATAATTTCATACTACAAAGAGCACACTCAAGTGTAGATAAAAGTCGGTCATCAATCTATATGTATAGTGATAACTCAATATAATCTCATCACATTGTTCCAATGGATGTAGGTGGAACTTAGGCTGTGTTTGGAAACGATGCAAATAGAGTGTAAATCCAGGTTTTGGGTAAAATTGCACTCTGTTCACTTTTGCTTATGTTTGACAACATTATATTTATGCATTGACAAATGATAGATCAATGCATATTTACATTGATAATAAGATGTAAAGGTTCAGTTTGGAAAGAGTACAAATATAAATATGTAGAGTATAAAATCTTATATTTTATATTATTTTGTATGCATGTACATTGTACATATTTGCATTTGTACTCTTTCCAAACTAAGCCAAAAGTACATCAACAAAAAAGAAGTAAATTTGCATCCAATAAAAGAAGTAAAATTTTCATCTTTGCATCCATTACAAGTAAAAATCTGTTTGATAAGAAGATAAAATTGTCAATACAAAACTAACCCAACTTTGCAATTTATATGAATCATTTTACACTCTACATATTTGCATTCACACTTATTTACATCATTTTTAAATGCAGCCTTAAGGACTATTCTGATGTTTTCTAGGGATATACTGAGTACTGACGCATTTGTAAAACTTCTGTTAACTCTCATGATCATATCTTGATTTGTCTTTTCATGGTTAACAATGAATATGATATTGAATAGAACGGAATGGTGAAATAGTATTAATGTAACCGGCCGGGACAAGATGGATGATGATGACGATGATGATGATGATAATATTATATTGTTAATGTCTTCATTCTCCTCATTAAGAGAACAAGAATATCTTGACTTTAAGGGGGCAATAAATAAGTCTAGCCATTATCAAATACAACCCCTTTTTTTGGTAAACCACACAACCCCTTTCTCATCAGAAAACAAAACAATAAATCATTCAATTCAAGTCATTCCAGCTCTTCAAACAGTTCCTAAATACTTATGAGAATTAAAAGGGTTGGTGTGTACAAGAAAACTATATATGATACAGTGGATATTCTCCCTCTCTCTCTGATCAAACCAAATAGGAATAGAGGGCCTGGTTTTACTATATTGGCGTACTGTCCAATTTGTTTGAGCCTTCACCATTGAAGGTTCAAAATAGTCCCTTATCAAATGTGAACTGAACTTGCTCACTCAGGTGAGTGAGTGCAGGTTCTAATCCTCTATGCAAAAACCAATCCGGTGGATGAATTACAAATGATGACAAAACAGTCTTATTAGAACACTTAAAAACAATTTTTCTAGCACACACACACACATGCATTAACCAGGTTGAGATGAGATCCATTGACATAGTGTTGGCAGTGTTGATAACTTGTTGGCATAAGCGTTAAGAGGCCATTGAAAATGGTTGATCTGATCTTGAGAAAGATTACATGGAGTTAAAAACTAGCCTTGTGATGAGTTGAGTGATGGCCTACAAGGGAATAGGTGAAGACAAGTAAAGGGATATCGTTTCATCTTTGTGATGGTGTGGTTGAATGGGTTCTCCACTTTAGAGAATCAAGGAAAGAATTTGACTGATCAGTCTAATCTTTAGAGCTCTCTTCATTTGTCCTCCAAGTCAAACATGGAAAGCGGAAGGCATTGTTTCACATCAAACAAACAGTGATAGGTACAATCCTTCACCCCCTCTCCCCCCAGTAATTCAGGTATGAGGAATAATCCCATGGGCCATGACAATTGTTTTAAGACTGTAGTAATGATACAACTGCTGAAGACAATCCTATTAAGATTTGTGTGATTACTCAGCCTCTTCAACAACACAAAACATGAATGTACAAGATAAGAAAAGAGGAAAGGAACAAACTCATCTCTAACTATCAGATACATAGATTTTTTTTTTTTTTAAATCTTCTTTTTAGAACAGTTTCAGTGTTCCATATAAAGGGTTTGATGAGTAACATTGTAAAAGTCTTAGGTTAAAACAGAACACTTCTACTTTGAGCTTTGTGCCATGCAACACCATTCGGGTTGCTTTTGGCATAGCTCATTCATAACTTATTTCTTCCACATGGATAGGGAGGTTTTGTGCCCTTATGGATAAAACTGGTTCTTTAAAAAGGGGATGCTCTAGTCATTTTCAAATTATAAAAGGGTAGTGCTTCATGTTTTAAAATAACTTATAGGGGGCTAGTGGTCATGAAAAAATGTTTTGTATTAATTTTGGAGGGTATTATGGGCATTTTCTGAATTTCATCACAGTTGGATTTTTGTGCCCATGCGCTTCTAAAGCTCCAACATGAAAAGACTAATCAAGTGATTAAAAAGGGGACTCTCATCTCATCTTTTCATCTTTTTCTGCCCCAAAGAAGGGGAAAGGGCCTTGTTTTCTGGAGTATTTTCATTAGGGTTCCATTTAAAAGGTTGGCACTACAAAAGCTCAGTGTGATTGGATTTTCTTCTAGCATCTTAGCTTGTAGAGTATTTTCTGACTGCAGCTGATTTCTTTCCCAATTCCCATTGTTCATGGGACACTCAAAATTACTCAATTTCAATCATCTAATCAAATTGAACTTTGGTTAGTTAATCTCTTGAGTGGAAATTATTAAGTGGTGGATCCTAATAAATATTGATTACTGGCAGAGCCTCTAGCTGAAACTTTCCCATTCCAGATTGAGCATTTTTGGAAAATTACTCCCCCCCACTGCATGCTTGTCCCATGTGACGAACATGGCCCTAGGAGCCTTAAGAGTTCCCTTTCAGATCTGCTGTTATTCACCAGTAGATTCTTGAATTGCGGACACCAATTCAGAGTTTTCAAATCAATGCATAGGTAAGGCCTCTGTACCATCAACATCAAGAGGTAAGATGAGGACACACAGAAGACAAAGGTCTATAATGGCAGCTGCTCTTTCCCCTTCCATTTTCACTAAATTCCTGAAATTGACTCTTCTGCCTTGTGAACAACATCCAACCGAAATCAACACTTCAAGTGTAATTAAGTACTAACAAGATACATCTCCTTCTTTTGGTGGGAAGAGAGGAGTTCCCAGCATTTCACGTAAGAGTGAATAATGCCAGGGTGACCAAACTGTAGAATCTGATACAAACTGAAGAAACTGAAAGAGATGGGAAACATCGAACAACTATTATCAAAACTACTACATGGAAAATATCCTTTCACAATTCTTATCTTGTTGTGTAGTTATGGGAATCGGGGAATCTCTAATTCTTACAACATTTTCAAGAGAAAGACAAATAACTAACCTAAACTTCTAATCTTCTGTAGACAAGATTCTTGGAAAGATTACATCTAATACCACAAATGTAGGATTTATTCCTGCAAATCAAGTTGAACTAAAATGAGACCTTTCATGCTTCAAATAAAGAATTGAAGCAAATTGCACTAGGAACCCACTTACCTAAGAGACCTGTTTATCGGATTGTTTCTATCTGATTGAAAACCAGTTTAGATTTAAAGCAAAATTTTGGTTTCCTTGTCTTATTTTCACATAAATGCTCCTTGCTTTTCTATGGTCGGACTGGACCAAACTTGCTTAGTGACTCTGGTTTCAACTTTCAAGGCTTGGTCAAAATTTCAGTCACTGCTGACCTAGTTAAGGGGCAGGCTTTCTCTAGAAAATGCCCTAAAAAATCAACCCAGTTAGGTGGTTCTAATTATTTTATCAAGTATATTCCTTGGGATGCTCAACATCATTGGCAAACTGAAATTCCAGTCAAAGAAATTTTCTACCAGGGAACTGCTGACTGGTTGTTCTTCTTGCAAGGCAATAACAGTGATCATATTTTATGGTAGAAGCCATTAAAATTGAAGGCATATGAGCACTGGGCCCAGCCCTACGAAAAACTGGTACATTATTTATATCCAATTCTGAACAGGCCCCATTCAAGGCAGAAAGAACGTAGGGGAGAGTGATCTTTAGAGCCATTAGAGCCACTCATCTCCACTGAACTACAAAGGCACATTGAACGGGGATAGAGAGTTGCTAACTGGTAATGCCTCTCTCTCTCTCTCTCTCCTTCCTCACACCCAACAACAGATGAAAAGCTGGTTGTTAGGAAAAGGTCCTTTATTCTATAATACAATTGAAAAGCAGGAAAAGTAAATCCAGTGGCTACACCTCTGAGGAGGTTTTTCTTTTAGAGTGCTCAAAATTTGTTGTAATAAAAAAGATTAGAAGCAAGATGAGATAGTTTTACTTCAACATTAGCAATTCTAAGGATACCCTTAATAGATTTTACCACAGAGAGAGAGAGAGAGAGAGAGAGGATACAAGTGAAACTGAATATACATTTCTTTGTAATGAACAACTGTGATAGATATCTTCACAGACAAGAGAGGTACAAGCCCTAAGATAAGATTCCCATCCTGCAACAAGGGCAATGAGAATTGTTCTCAAGCCATGGCTCCAAACATCTCGAATGGAATCTATGTGCACAAGGAAGATGAACAAGGGTCTGACCAGCCATGAAAGCCTCTAAGCACACTACACACTGGTCTTGTTCTGAGGACTTCCATCCCAACTTGGCTCAAATGAATCTTTTTCTCGAGTGGCCTGTCTTCAATCCAAACATTTCTGTTTGCATACTTTCAAATATAACAGTGTAAACCATGGCCACCATCCTCACACTTCAAGCTCCCTTTACTGTCATGCCTGCATTTAGCATATAAACAACAAACTGGAGGTAGTGAGTAGCTTTTATTGTTTATCCATGCAGATTCAGAAATCAGAACCACTGATACTGAGGCCTCAGAATTTTTACCATGTTTGCTTGAACATTAATTACCTTTTTCTTTCTGGTTTTCTTGGGTTTCTCAACTTCTTATCCAATCTCTCCTTGGCTTCTCTAGCCACTCCCTCGAGCTTCTCATCTAAAAGACTCTGGTTCGACCTGGTTCTTTGCTGGGGTTGTGTTCAAATCATTTGAAGCACTTAGATCAACTGAAATCTCAACCAACTAACAAAGAAAAACAAAAATAAGTACCAGAGAAGAGCTTGAATTGAGATGGGTTTCATGGCTGCTTGTGTATAGACAGAGAGACGTGCGCCTCGTCCGGTTGTGTCCAGCTATGCCTAGTGGCTCCGCCGAGCTTCCTCCTTGATGGAATCGCTTCCTTCGAGCACATTCAACGCCAGGAAGCATTCCGGCCATTGGCACAAGCAACCCAAACAAATGATTTTACACAAAGAAAGAATTATGTATATATAGATAAAAATAAACCACTTTTATGTTTCGTATCTGATAGTTCTTATATTGTTTGATTTCTCTCTCCTAAAAAGGCTGTTCCCCAATGGCAGTTGTGAGTTGTGAACAACACAGTGAAGCATAGACATAGATTATCTAGGGGATATTAGGGTGAGGACATGGTTTATTCGGTTAAAAATCAAACCGAATAAATCCAAATTTTAAATGAAAAATTAAATCGATCGAATAGACCAAAATTTTAAATGAAAAATCAAACCAAAATATAAAATTTCAGTTCTATTTTTGATTACTTCCATTAAAACCAAATGTTATCATTATATATATATTTTAATATATATATATATATATATATTATAGATATTATAAATGTATTATATATATTATATAAAATAAAGTTTGGTTAACTCGATATTTTAGATCAATTGAATTTCCAAACCTAAAAACTCAAATTTTATAAAACCAAAAAAAGCTAAAATTGATTTTTTTTTTAATTCGGTTTAATTATCCAAACAATGCTCACCCCTAGGCGATAAGAGTCTTCGAATCCAGATCCACATCCATGGTATGTATTTAGCACGGTTCAAAGTATCAATATATCTCTATAGAAGAGGCGTATAAGTACTTTGAACGATATGTTATGCCTGATACGAGATGTATTTTATCAAAATTTTGATCATTAGGCTCAGTTTGGAAGGAATACAAATACAAATATGTAGAGTGTAAAACCTTGTATTTTGTATGTACTTGCACTCTACATATTTGCATTTATACTCTTTTCAAACTGAGCTTTAGTGGCTACGAATGTAACCAGATCCAATAAGGTAGATCAATATCCAATTCATGTATGTATTTGGGTCGAATCATCTACAATATATCCTCCAAATTTTGATCAGATGTGGGCTATTGGATATAAAATATTTATATAAGGACAAATAAAAAAGAAGAATAAAATAGGATTGTGGTGTTGATGGTGCCAAAACAGAATGAAATAGAAAGAGATGATCTAGAAGGTTCATAATTTAACAAAGGATTTGATAAAGAATAAAAGGAATGGCAAAACAGGATTCATGTAGCCGATCCCATGTAATTGCAGACCCCATATGGTTGGGATTTTGTCCACACACTATCCTTACAGTCCTTTGCAGCTATGCATTGGGAACATCTCCATATTTGCATGTTTTTATTGATGGAGAGATATTTCCAATGCACAGCTGTAAGGGGCTGTGAGGACAGTTTTGTTAGAGCAAAATCCAAATTCCTATAAAGTTGTGATGAATCTGAATTTCCTCCTCATAGAATGGTCCTCACAACACTTACAGCCATGCATTGGGAACATCTCTGATGAATGAAAACGGGAGATATTCCCGATGTGCAGCTGTAACATAGTGTGAGGTGGGTGTGGATACCATTCTATGAGGAAATCCAAACCCAGTGGGGAAAAAGCTTAAAAGATGAAGATGATAAGATGAGCCATGTAGACTTACCAGATTCTTTCCACACTCCTGCTTCTACTTATCATCCACCAGCTAGCCTTGATTTAGTATTGGCCATGGAATAGTTCCTGATTCAATCTTCTTTGTGGACCATTGGAATTGCAACAACTAGTGTTTTTTTTTTTTAATGTTTTGATCAAATACTACTGATGGTTGAGGAAAGGTAAAAGAAGATTTCTATCATTGATCTGATAACTTTTCCTGCACAAGGGGTAGTGTTTTAGTATTTTAGGCTAACCTCTGCATGCTCTCCAAAGCCTTTCTATTACTGAATTGGACTGGTAATCATGATTGTAATTGTAGCCATTCTAATCTCTCTCTCTCTAGGTGCGTGTATGTAGGGATTCATGTCAGCCATGGGCTTAACCTAGGCTCAGACCCGGAGGCTGGGCCTTAGTCCTAAATGGGAATATGGGGTATACATGAGAGGTCCATGGCCTAGATGGGGTATGCCACATTTTTGCTATCTTTACTCCATCAAGCTGTTGAATGGTCCTCAGCCTAAGCCAACTCAAATTGGGATTGAGAAGGGTACATTGATTCTAAGAAGGTAGGAATAGGATTATAGTTTATAGCTTCATACACCACCAAACTAGAGACATTTGTTGAGGTTAGGGAGCTTAAAGCCTGCTGGTTCATCCAAAGTCTGGCCAAAATCCATGAAGTTTACTTCGATCATTTAGCCATTAGAACTATTCCCAAAATTTGAACATTTTACTCTTCCTTGTTTATTGGAATTATCCAAGTTATATAACTTGACAATTCTCGGTTTCAACTGAGGAGTTGTATTTTGAGGGGCTCATGGCCTCGTGTACTTTCAATGTTATCTCAATACAAATTTGTTTCTAAGGTTTAAAGTATCGATACATCAATTTGTATCGGCTGATATATATTATTCAAAGAGCTCTTCTCAGGGTTCTGACCGGTTCAGGGGTGGAGGAAATCTAAACCAGTCCTCCTGAAATCTGTTTTGAAAAAAAAATTAAAAAAAAAAAGTAATAAAAATATCGATATTGCCCTATACGCCCCTATTGGCATCTCAATATTTTAAACCTTGTCCGTTTCAAGTAATCTCGTACTCTATTGACATGAATACTTATTGTTCAATAGTGAGAATGGATCCTCTATTCCTTCTCTTGAGGGTAGCAATTATTATCAGATCTCTTCCAACTTCCCACTTCATGATGGGCTAGATAGTAGTTTTATCAATGTTTTCAGACCTGGACCAGACATAGAACGATTTTAGTGACTGGGTCACTGGATGGACGGTTCGATCGTCCAATTCAACTGTTCAACTCGTTCAAATAAAGAAGTGAAAAAAATAACAAATGAAATGGTGTTACTGCATAGACTTGCAAATCACCGTAGACCTGATTGACCTGAGTTGGGTCTTAACTAAGTCGGCCCAATTCAATTCAAAATAGAATATTTTAAAATATTAATTTATGAAAGGACAAAATTTTTTAATTAATTGACTAATTATACCCTTATTAATTAATTGTTATCGTGCAGATTTTCCTCCCCTATACTTCAAATTTTCAAAATAAAATGGAACAGATGAAAAATTTTAGGAACCAGAGCCTAGAATACCAAGAGCGGAGCGGTTGATTGCCACTGGGATCGGAGCTTATAACTATCCACCGCCTTCACCAAGTTTCAGATTTGACCAGAGAATGAGTCGGGGACCAACTTTTCCCCTTGCCGGAGCTAACGGAGAACGGAGAAATAACTCCCTGCGCAGACAAACAATGAGCGGTTTACTTGTGGGTTCATCAAGACTTCTCATGACCAAGACCTTTTCAAACCCTGTCACGAGATCTGGGATGAGGAACCGACGACGATTCTGTTGAGAAGGAGCCACCAAATGTTGTTAGAGGGCAATGTCGTAATTGGACATTCTGAAAAACAAGGTGAAACAGGTCATCGAGGGTTCGCAGCAAGGGACGCTTTGCTACCAGGCAACCATGTAGCAAAAAATCGTCTGATGGTTCCAATTACTCTACTAGCTTGCAGGGGAGGTGGAGAGGGAGAACGAAGAGGAGAAGGGGCGGAGGAAGAAGAAGATCACCGCCGCTGTTGGAAGTTGCAACGGCGGGGTGATTTTGATCGACTCTCCCTTTTATTGTGTCATTGGCCAGCTAGGTGTTTTCCCTCATCTGCTTCAACCTCTCTGTCGCCAGCCCCAGTGTCAGCTTGTGGCATCTCCATCGGTACTTGAATTCATTGATGCAAAGGAGGGTCTGAGCCATGGAGACATAGAAGATGAGGTGGGAAAGCGTGAGGAGCCCTATCCGGACCCAGCAGTGCCGGTGCCAACATTGGAGGCGGGGTGACTGGACCTGGCGGCGAACACTAGATTGAGGAAGATGAAGAAGAATTAGAAGATCTTCCAAAGCTCCTTCTTTTGTAGATTGACAGCTCGTTTCTTCTCCAGGGTTTTCTCAAAGTGGAGCTTCACTTTATTAATTGCAAATGCGGGTAGGCTCCAGCGGCCACGATCCTCTTCCGAGTTTCGACATCTTTGTGTCGACAGAACAGAAGTGGTTTTTTTATTGTATAAATGGGTAATATGAAGAAGAAAAGGAAGAGCTTCCAAAGCTCCTTTTTTTGTAGATCGACGGCCCGTTTCTTCTCTAGGGTTTTCTCAAAGTGGAGCTGCACTTTATCATTTGCTATGCTTCTGCAAATGCGGGTGGCTCGGGGGATTTGGAGATGTAGAAATGGGTTTTGTCTTAGACGTACATGGAGGTGGATCCCATCGGAACGGGGATGGTGGTGGAGGTGGAGGTGGAGATGGAAACGGAAATGGAGGCAGAGGCGAAGCTCGATATGCAGTTGCCGAAAGGAAGAAGACGAAGGGTATAGTTAGTTAATTGTTATACGTCACTTGGTGTCATCTGTGTATTGACGGAATATTAAGGCCCCTAACGATAGGGGTATAGTACAGTTTGTGAATTAGCTAAACAGAATAGTTTAAGAATTTTTTTTTTTTTATGAAAAGATAAATAATGTAAATATGACCTATACCCAAATGGAGACCCAGCGCCCAAATCCTTTCTCTCTCTTCAATTTTTTTTTTCTCATACAAAAATTTCTTAAACTATTTAGTTAATTGACTAAATGTATCTTTACTGTTTGAAAATTAATTAATCATATTTCTACTGTTTTTAATAATTGACTAACTCTACCCTGTTCTCAATCGCATAGAAAAAGATGTCTACCAATAACACTTCTTCCATGTCACGAAGCCTCTCTGTGTATGTTGCCATCACCCCTTTGAGAATCCAACTTGTAAATTTGTCTCAGGCCATTGATGTAGAATCCCCCCACACCTGGAAACTCCTCGACAGCCCACACCCAAAAGATGGTCAGCCATTATTGATGAAGAAACCCCACACCCGGAAACTTCTCGACAGAGATGCCCCCAACCCCGACGAATCTCTGTCTCTTCCCCGATATTACTACCTGGTTCCGCCACTAACCCCTACCATCGCCTCGGTAGTGGCAGCTAGAAAACCCCTGCTACCCATGTCAACCTTCGATTCCTCCATGGCTATGATGGTGGTGGTGCTCCTGACGGCTCTGTTCTTCATGGGTTTCTTTTCTGTCTGCATCCGCCACTTCGCAGAGGAGAACACCTTCGGAAAAAAATTCTTAAGGAACCGAACTGTTCCTCTACCCCTCTTCTGTAGTAGGCTTCAATGGATCACCGTTGAGCTCCTTGGACTCTTCTATTTCTATAGATTGTATCGGATTGTTCTTGGACTCCTCTTCTGTCGCAGGTTTTACTAGTCACCAGTAGGTTCCTGTGTTCCTACAGATAGTAGCAAAACATTCTTCGGATCCTCTATGTCCGCGAGTTTCCCAATATCAATATGGGCTCCACCTCGAGAAGAGGTTCTATCGAATCGCTCGTCAGCTCCTCTTCGATTGAAGATTTCACCTCAACATTCTTAACATTTTTTCCTCTTCTGTCGCAAGACCCAGATCACGGACCAGAGATCTTAGACCTTGTGCATTAAGTTAGTTGGTCTGGATCACCGGTTGTAAATGCACAAGAGAAGAACAGATCATTGGTTGTAAATGCAGCTGGAAAAACAACCGGTAAATTAGGGCAACCGGTGATATGTTCCCAACTGTTGTAAATGCACACTGAACAAATCATCGATTTAATGCACACTGTGATCTGGTCTGATTTGAAAGAGAAGAGAACAACCGATAAATTAGGGCAACCGAACAAACACTGCGAACCATCTTCCCAACTGTTGTAAATGCACAAGAGAAGAACCAACCGCGGCCGGTTCAATATTTAACATTCACTGTAAAGTCTGTCTCTCTCTTCTTCCTGGGCGACGGCAGCGGCATTGCCCTGTAACTCCACCCGTTGCTCTGTAACTCTACCCAGCAGCAGCAACATCTGAACTTCGAAGGATAGTTTAGTCATTTTGCATTGTTTTTGACTAATGTATTTAAGAATAGAGTTAGTCAATTGTCAGAAACAGTAAGATTAGCATCAGTCAATTTTCAAATAATATGCATATAGTTACTCAATTAGTTAAACCATAAGGGTAATTTATGAAATTTACCCTAAATTATAAATTTAAATACAAATATGTTCAATGCAAAATCTTATATTTTGTATTTCCAAACCTTGTTTTTGTATTATATATATTTGTATTTGCATCTTTTCAAACTGAGCCTAGGGTTCTGTTTGGTTGCAATGCAAATAAATCTACTCTAATGCAAAACCATGGCAATGCAAATGATTTGAGTATAAATTCTGACCTATTTTGTTTCAAATTTTAACTTATTTTGTTTGATTGAAGTAAAATTAAGACATGAAATAGAATAAAGTAAAATCCAAAAGAAAATTAAACAAAAATTTGCATTTTTTACATTTGTACTCCCATGCATTTATACTAGTGCAACCAAACGCAGCTTAGACAATATTCACTCAATTTTGTCGCTGCTCGCTGCATCAGCCCGGCCTAGGATTGATAAATTGAACATGGGATTTATTTATCTTTCTTTTCTTTACTCATGGGCTAGGTGGCAATATATTGCAAGCGTAGAGCCCATGCTATGTATGGCTATATTGACATTAGGAAATGGGCCGCAGTGGCTCACCAGAGGCCCATATGTCTTGCTGAAATTTTTATGAGTTAAAGCTGTTTACTGATCAGAGATCTATGTATGATCCTAAGAATAGCTATAACAAGCCCATTTTGGACAACTATATAAAACCTACAGCAAATCATCTATCAAGGTCATAGGGAATTTGGATCGGTTAATGAGGCTCACAAGCTCAATCGAATTTACATTATATATAATATTTTAAAATTTTTATATATATAACAATAAATAATTTATATATATATAATTTTTTACTATAAACTTTTTTGCATGTATAATTTCTTTTTATATTTTATATAAAGTCTGGGTGATTATTGAACTTGAACATATGATCTTTTGAGTCAATCTGAATTCAAATTCATTTGTCTAATTCGAATTGAGCTCAAGACCAAACTCAAACCTGATATTTTCTGCTGAGCCAAACCAAATATGTGGGCTCAAATCCACCACATTGGCATTTGTCAAGAAACTTTCAACCAAGGCACATAAGTGGATAACAATAAGAAACTTTTACAATAAGACAAATAACAAGGCTTGAAGCTTACTAAATTTGAAATCATAGTAATTAAGTGAATTTAAATGCATATATACAGGTAGGGTTTTTCTAGTTAGAGACCAAGGGATATTCCACGTGGCAAGTTGGCTTTGGCCTTTGGGCCCAAAACGTTCCTACATGTTATTCTCTTGGAAATGTCTGTCAATGGATCAAATTTCAGCGTAGAAGCCCTTGCAACATGTTGAAAACGATCCCTTTATTTATAGGGCAATAGGTGGCTAATTCAGAGTGGCCTATCCTGTATATGGATCAAATTAGCCACATCATCCAACCATGTGGTAAAAATAAGACAGGACAGGTCATTTTCAGCAAATTGAAAATATTCTCAGCACCTATCAATGGTTGATATGAGATTCTTTTAAATTTCTAAGTAAAGCATGTCCTCCAGAAAAAGTATCGAATGGGAATCTAGCAGCTTGCAAGTTGAACTAGCCACTCATCTATATCTTTATCTTGCTATTGAAGAGGGCTCACTTGTGGTGGTGGTGGTTGTAAATTGTAAGATAATAACATAAATCTCTATCTCTCTCTCTCTCTTCTATTTTAAAAATTGGACTTAACCGAATAGTCAGACCAATGTTTTAAAAAACGACCTAGAAACGAAATCGTTTTAGCCACCAGTTTTCAGATTGGCGGCCCGATCATGTCGTTCGAACGGATAGTCTGTTATGACAGAAAAATTAAAAATAATTAAAAAAAAAATGAATGGTTCGACTGTCCAGGTCAATGGTTTATTGACTTTTTCAACGGTTTTTTATCCGATTCCAGGTTTAGGGTAAAATGGAACCAGCTGCCTGGACAGTTCCCAGGCCGAATGGTCCGACCGTCTGGATCAATGGCGATTTGAAAACATTGCCATTTGAGTTGGGAATCAATTATGGCTCTGAGTCTGATTTTGGATTAGACCATTTTTTTGAAAAAAAAAAGTTGAATTGGTCAAAGAACTATTGACTCATGCAATCGAATTGACTTGGGCAGCAATTTGTGGGTCATATTTTATGTTATATGGGGCATCATACAGACTTTCAAAACCTTGATCCGACCTGATATGCTTCATTATCTTGTATTTATTTTTTATTTTTTGGTATTTTTTCATTATTTATAATATTTTGCGGTATATTTGCAGAATTTATAAATATTTTTTATGTTTTCTCTTTTATTTGTAACATCACGGGTTGGACCAGTCGACCTAAAGGGTTGAACCTCTGACCCGAAAAATGGTGGCCAAAACGGTTCCATTTTTGGGCCGATTTTCAAAACCTTGATTTGCAATGTCTGACCCATTCAATGGGTTGACCTGTCTGATCCATTCCATGGATTATCAGTTTAATTTTTTAAAAAGTTTTATAACTATAACATCATGCATTGATCCGGACGGTGGATTTGCAATGTAATCCAACTGATTTGCAATGTCTGACCCATTCAATGGATTGACCTGTCTGACCCATTCAATAGATTATCAGTTTAATTTTTTAAAAAATTTTATAACTATAACATCATGGATTGATCCGGACGGTGGATCCTGCAGAAAAAGGTGGTTAAACATCGGTTTTTTTTTTTCTTATTTTTTTTTATTTCACATCCATATCGGATATTAAACACTGATATGGTTAGGTTATATATAATATAGGGACTGTTTGGTTTCATTGACATTTATTTAATAAACGTTTTATATGATATTTATTTTGAAAAATGAAAACATGATTGAAAAAATATATATATTTTTATGTTTTTTGACAGTTACACGGCATTATGAAAAAAAAAAAACGCCTTAATGTTGGGAAAATAAAAATGAATCTTCTCCCAAAAATGACTCTCACACAAAGTGAGACAAATGTTTATTTAATAAATGATTTAACCAATCAGTCTTTCAAATTCTATGAGAAAATACCAATGAACTGGTGCCATTTTTCATGGCGATGGTAGAAGTGAATATTGGGAACCGGTGTACTATATAGTCTGTTTACATGATAAGACGTTTTTTTTTTTGAAATTCCATTTGACAATTTGGATCATTGCATGAATCATCTACCAAATGCTTCAATTACACTTGCCCGTGGTCCAAATTAAAATTGGATAATTCAGATTTTCAATTATTCTATTCAAATTGTAATTAGAACAGGTTAGATTCGGATTGGACATAAAACTAGAAAGCTTAATTAGAAGGTGAATGCTTGTAGAATAGATTAGTCCTCACTCCTCGCATGTCAATAGGTCGGTTTGGCATGAGTTTTGTTTAACACGACTACTACACGAGATCAATCCAAAGCAACATTAACCCAAACCTGAACGCCAGACCTGACCTGTCTCATATATAGCAAGGTTTTCAAAACTGGACCGGACAGGGAACTATTATGGGGACTGGTTTTTAGGTTGAATGGTTTGACCATCTGGTCTGATTCTAACAAAAATAAATAAATAAATAAATAAAAATGGCAAAAAACCATTATTTGGGTAGATGGTTTGACGGTTCACTGACCAAATCAATGGTTTTTGGCCAAAAAGCAGTTTGGGGGAGAAATGGAACCGGTCAGATGATCTGTGCCTGGTTTTTTTTGGTCTGATCATCTAGTTTGGTCTGGTTTTGAAAACATTGATATATAGTACACCTAATCACCTATATTCAACCACCTCAACTTGAAATGGAATTGAAAGCCAATTAAGAAGGTGTTTGGCTCTATGGTTGTTTATTTGAATAACGGTGTTAGGTCATCGCCATGTAGACATCGGGGGAAATACCATTATTTGGTAACACTATTTATTAAATAAGCGTTTTCTCAGTTCGTGTGAAAGTCAATCGTTGAGTGAAACACCATTTTTAAGGTTTCCCCTAGCACCAAGTTGTTTATTTACTTTGGGCTTATGTGGCACCTAATGGCGTTTGATGGCACCTAGCTATCAAACAACACTAAATAAATACTTATCAACCACTCTCTCATTTTTCAATATTAAAAAAGTACAGACCGTTAATCTATACTATATATAAAAGTGGGAATGCAATGTGAAACTTTTTTTTGAACTAAAATTATCCTCTACTTCTTTATTTGAGAAATGGTATAAAAGTCATTTTATTACAATTTTAATGCCAATTTTTATGGCTACTAAAATGCTCATAATTGTGTATTTAGTCCATCTCTAATGGTAAGGGTTGAAAATGTAATTTCAATTATTACTTTCGACCTCATTTAGTCCCCTCTCATTAAGTATTATGCTTAAATTAAACCCATATATTTTTAAACATACTCAAAAACAAAATCATTCTTTGTCCAAGTGGCGGCTAAGAAATTCAACCATCCGAATCAATTTGGTCAACCTATAAAGTCATAGTTAGGTAATAAAATTTTTAAAATAAAAATAAATTTGGAAAATTAAAAAATTGTAGAAAAATTAGACACATTTATGATATTTTTATTAATCAAATTAAAACAATAAGTGTAATAAACAAGAATTTTTTTTTATTGATAATGAAAATGAAATAAATAATTTAGAACTGACCAAAAATGAAATTATTTTATTGTTTGAACAAAATCGATAGTTCAACTTTTGGGTCAAATGTGTTAACATTTAATGTCATAAATAAATAATAAAAATTAATAAAATATAAAAATACAAAAATGAAAAACATACATAAATTTTGCAAAAAAAAAGGAAAAACATTTAGGCACATGTATAATATCATATAATTATCATATTAAACAAAAAATAAGTGTGACACATCAAAATTATTTCTACACACAAAATTACAAAAAATGTAAAAAAGAAATGAACACATTTATAATTCTATATTTACACTACTATTAAAATTATGAATAAGATTATGAAACTTTCTTTTGACTAAAATACTTATTTTTTTATTTAGTCCCTATTTAATTGTGACGTTTAAATTGTAAATTGAACTACTCACATCATTCCCCTCTATTTAAATCTTATATTTTTTTGATAAATGAACAAAAAAAAAAAACACACCAAAAAAAAATAAAACATTACAAAAAAATCTAGCAAAATAGATGGGCCTATCAATGATACCTGTAACTTCACAACTCAATGTGGATGAGATGTTTATGTAATTAGATTTCGATTTTGCAGTTTGCATCCAATTAATAATAAAAAAACAAAATAAAAATACATATTTATAAAAAGGGAAAATTCCTTAACGGTATTTTTGAAAAATACCCTTTGAAAGAGTTATCGGTAGGGGAGGAATTAATAAATTGTCAGTAGGGCTGTTCATGAAACTAAATAAACTGACCAACCTGACCAATCCAACCCAACTCGACCCAAATTAACTAATTTTTAAATAGTGTTAATCGGTTTCAGTTCCTTAATTGTAAAAAACCCGAGAGGTCTGGTCAATTTCGGTTTGATAGTGTATGAACTGATAAAAACCGAATTGACCCCACTATCATGTACAATTATACATATATACTTATGGTAGTTTTAGAGACCTTAAAAAAGTAAAATGCTGACAAAAGCTTACACCAACTTATCATTGACTTATATTTTTAATAAAATAAGTGTCATTTATTGATATTCTTAATAAAATAAGTGAGGTTACATTAATGAGGTCTGATAATATATTTATTGTCAATGCCAAAAGATGTTAAACAATAATTTACAAATAAAAAAGCTGACAAAGGCAGAAAATTGTTGACAAAGGCAGACAGTTGCTATATGCGAAAATTGAAAAAATCTTTTTAACTTGGGTTTAAAAAGATGAGAATGACGGTTCAATTTTAAACCGATTAAACCGAACTTAAGCACATTTAAAATTTACTCAATTTTTATTAACTTCAATCGGTTCCGATTGGCTTATAAGTCAATCCGAGATGGTCGGTTCAGTTGACAAAAAATGTAAAACCGAACCAGTCCGACCCATGAACAGCCCGAATTACCAAAAAAAAAATAGATATACTTTTAAGATACTACTGATAGTGTTAGTCAATTTCCTAAACCTTTATTACCAAAAATATTTTCTTTATAGACAGCAACCCAACTTTGTCGAAATATGTGACCCAACTCATTTGCAATATACTCAATGAAAAATGCAATGACCCAAGTGGCATTTTGTCCAATTCCTTGAAATAGTGGCTCCATCAGATACAATAGGGAGACTAGTGTAATGCCAACCCAACTTTCAAAGAGTGAATGACTCTTCACGGATCTTCTCGACCAACCGTCCATATCTTTTTCCACACCAAACCAGGCAATCTGCTCATCTTTGCCACAACATTTCCTAAATGCATCTGTTTCTTCACTTCATTTCTGCCTTTCTCCATTCCTGTATTACTAGGGAGCATTTCTTGACAGAAATACAAAACTATGGGCTTATGGTTTATGGCTGAAGCTAATTTCAGTATAGAAATAAGTTTTAATGGTTCTTGGAGGTGTTTGTTATTCAGTTCAAGCAAGGCAATGTACTATGAAATAGGATGTAATAAGCAAATTATGATTCTGCTATGGCCAGTGAGGACTGGGGACTGGAGAGATTGGGCTGTTATGTGAATCTCCTCTCTCATCACTGAGAGGACTTGTGAGAAAACCACTAAGACGATCTGTAAGGCTGTAATCTCTATCTCATTAGAAAAAGTGTTGAAAAATCTGAAAATTTTAGCAGAGGAACCAATCTGTAAGACTGTCAAATTACCTTAAGAAAAAGAGGCAGGGGGTGGTGACGGCAGCAGGTGTGGGTTCCCGACGATGCGAATGTGATGGGTTCTCGGTAGCAGTTGTGGGCTGCAGCACAAGGCCATTGATTCTGGACGGTTGATGCCTGAAGGTTGCTTGAGCTTGAGCAGCGGCAAACGGGCGAAGGAGATAGTGTTGAGCTTAAGCTATGGCCGGTGACCGATGCTCGACCACGACCACTGGCACTGTCGTTGGTGATAGTGGTTGCTTGGGTGGTGAGTCACTGTCTCACTAAGACTCTAAGAGAAGAGAGATAGAGGTAAGAGGAAAGTTGAGATGAGCAACGACACGATGACGTCCGACGAAAGGCTGGTGGTTGCTTGGACTATAAGGGGCAGTCACCGGTGATGGACCGATGGTGGTTGCTTGAGCGACGTCCGACGGCAGTGAAGAGAGTGACGGAGGGTTAGGGTTTTACATTAGAGTTTTGAGATGTAACTGGTAAGGAGGTTCGAGAGTTCGATTTTGAGAATATGAGATTTTTGAACTCAGTCATTAGTTATTTTTCATTTTTTTTAACCTTTATATATATATATATATATATATATATATATATATATATATATATATATATATAATTGGTTCAAATATTTATCGGATCGAATTAATGTATTTCCAATTCGACCGAATATTCGATTCGAATAATCCGAATTCAATTCGATTATATCGAATCCTGGATTCGAATTTGGATTTTTGAATACCGTTTATAGGCCTATCTGCCAACTCCAGTGCATGACATGCTACCCTGTTGAGATGGCCAAGGATGTTGGGCGCCCTAGGACATGTTGGCTAAGGGTGTCAATGGACCAGTTTTGGATTGGATCTCATCCAGTCCAAAATCAATTTGAACGGACCAACAAGACATATTATATTGGACTAATTCAGTCCAAAATATTTATTAAATTGTATTTGACCTAGTTAGTCTATAATAAATTTATATTGGATTTGGGCTGAATTAAGCCAATATCTGATCCATTGATATAAGATAAGAATATAGGCATCAATGGATCGAGTTTGGATTGAAACCAATCTAAATTAAAACAAAATTGAACTGATTGGACAGTCCAAAAATTGAATTATATCCATCCAAAATGCTCCAAAAGTGGCGGCCCGATTGGCAAGGATATGGCCCTAACACCTTTTAAAGCCATTTTACATCAAAATAAGATTAAAATAATAATTTTTAAATTGGACCAAGTCAACATTTTGTAAGAACCAAGGAACAAAAAAAATTTAACCGTTCAACTGTCTGATTTGGTCTGAACAAATCTGCATCAGGCCTGTCCGTATTTTTCAGTATTTTTTATAAACAACAACATATAAATATAGAAGATGTTTCTGATGTGTGACTGCAATGTGCTGTGGGGTTCCTGCCAATAGCGAGATCATATCTGCCCTGCATACACATCTCAACGTGCATTGAGATCTTCCATACCTATCACTGGGAGATGTTCCAGATACACGGTTGAGATGTATTGTGGGACGTTTTTGGGCGCAGTCTGTGGGGGCAGATGTGACTTCGTCGTTAGCACCCTATGAGCAACCAATTCGGGTCACCTATCAAATATCAACAAATATATGTCTTCCATACTTTTTTGTTAAATTGCTGACATGGTTAATTATTTAAATAAATGAATGCCAGCTGGTTGTTGTTTGTAGAGACGTTAGTTTGTCAAATCCAGGCTCAAGTAGAATCCTAGTAAGAAGTTTATGATACATCGTAGCAAAGACAAAACAAAGCACAAACTCGTTGCTTACAAGCATTCGGCCTGTGTAATTAATTCTACGTTTTGTCATCTAAAATTTTGCATTTTTTATATTAAAAATTTGAGAAAATCTATAATGCGAAAAAGATATAGTATGAAAAAAGTTTTGGCCAATCAAAACCCACTCATCATCAATTTTGATAAATAACACGTAATTAGTTATTATGTTTATAATTACAGTGGAATGATCAAAAGTTTTCAGGTATCATATCTAAAGGTAAGTTAATTTAGCTTTTGCAAAGATATTGGATAGAAACTTGCTCCATGGATTAATAGGTGTACTGATGCAAAATCGTGGGCCCTTTTGGGCCGTCCAACGAAGCTACCACATTTTAGATTCTTTGGTTGTTTAGAAGCTTCATCTTTACGATACATCACACATCTACTATATCCATATTATATCCCACAAAATGGGCTGTGGCCCATTACTTTTTCTTTATCTAATGGCGTCTCTACTATTACTATTTCTTTAACCCAGTCCTTTTGTTTTGTAGTCCACTCCACCAATGATCACCAATCGCAACATCCAGTGCCCGGTACAGAAATTCCAGCTCATTACACCTCCAAATGTTGATAGAATCAGGTCCACTTCACCAAAGTCCAACCCACCAGGGCCCATACGGGTCAATTCTTTTCATACTGGCAAATCTGTTATTTCTTGCAAAACCAAGAAACCGTAGATTCTGTAATACCCAAAGAGTAAAGATCTCCTCCCCGCGCCCCTTATATACTTTTCAGCGGCCGTTTGGCAGTGTTTATTTAAATAAATACTTATTTAAGGCCGGGACCACACCATTAAGCAGATGCCGGATTTAATCTCAACAAGGGTGCGTTTGAGAAATAAACACTTATGTGCGTTTGAGAAATAAGCTCCGATAAGTGTTATTCTTTAAAAAAAAAGAACCGTTTTTAAGAAAATATTTATTCAATAAGCATTTGTTTCCTTAATAAGCACTTATTTAGCAGATAAACACTCCCAAACAGGGGCTTAGTAATAGTAAAATAAGTCCAAAATGGTGGGTCCCAACTCTCGATACTTAATGTGTTTGACAGGTGGCAAGTTGGGGCTCAAGAACGCCTATTCTGGGCTGGGAGATGGATGGTAAGAAAATCCGCATTTCACGTCCAAATTGCCGATGGCTCCATTAATTTTTTAATGAAAAGACGAAATTACCCAGGCAGGGAGCCACCCACTCTCCACATCACACGGACCCTCCGCGAAACCGCTCCCACGCACGTCCCACGGATTCAGGCCCGGAGAATCAGAGCTAAAACCACGTCCTAATCCGCCCTCTGTGCATCTTCCACTTGCGCCTCGCCTCTCTCGCCACCCGCCTCTCCAAACATACATAAATTATAAATACGCCTTCCCTTCCGTTTCCGTCGCTCTGTGGTTCGATTTCTCTACTTTTGCCCTGAGCTCTCTCTGAGTCTATGGAAGACGAACGCGACTCCTATTCCTCCCTCAAGCACAAGCTCCGCTCCTCGCTCTGCCTCTCCTGTTGCTTCCCCGATGGCCGTCGCGAGCCCCTCGACCCCGACGAGAAGCCCAGACTCATCAGAGCCTCCTCGGCTTGGCTGCGGTCGAGAGCCCACGAGTTCCCGGATTTCAAAGAGAAGTGCCGGCACCTCATCTCTCGGTTCGGCAAAGGCCGGAGACACTCCGCGGATTTCAGGTACGACCCGTTGAGTTACGCCCTCAATTTCGACGAGGGAGTTGAAGAAACCCTGGCCGATGAGTTCCCCTTAAGAAACTTCTCCGCCCGGTTGCCGTCGTCTCCGCCCTTGTCGCCGGCTAAAGCAGTGATGTTGCCCGTGATAGCGAGGGAGATTACCGCCTGCAGTTAAACAAAGAAAGGGTGAAGGAATGTGGGTGTTTTTTTTCTGATCTCCGACGGCTATTCGTTCTTCTCTTATCTTCACTCATTGTTGGTATTGGAATGTCCGCATTCAAAATATTGCCTGTACAGATTTTCGTTCTAAGACCTGTCTTCAGGCTTCAGACTTCTCATTGCATGGAATCTGAATGTTGTTTATGGAGATTATTTCAAGGAAGATTCAGGCTTGTGGGAGGCACATGGTAGCGTGGTAGCCCAGAATCTTCCCCCTCAGGAATCTAAATTGCCGTGATTGTTTCTTCAGGGGTGGTTTGCAGAAAGCTATGGATTTGAATTAATATCATTTTTGCTGAAAAATAGCGCTTGTTTGGATTGATAATCAATAATCATCAATCAACCTTCATAGTTTTGGGTCTTTTACATCAATTACTAAAACATTTTAACAACTGGGGTCTGTAAGTCTGTTGAATTCCAAACCAGCCAATTGAAACAAGCGTATGTGATGGCTCTAATTCTATTACCAGTAGTCATGAAACTTCATCTCTGCGTCTTAAAGTTCAAAGTGCTGAAGCTGAAGAGGAAAAAGAAAAATTGATAAACCATTGAAAGCTTGAAAGAAGAAAAACCGTGGAAGCAACTCCTGAAAGTCTGACACAATGTCTATTCTAACAAGTAAAAGTAGTAGTTTTTGAATTTCGAATTAAAATGAGATGAAGTGCTCAGAGGGCTTTTACTCAGCAAAGGTTTTGCTTTTTTTTTTGGGGGGGGGGTGGTGTTTGATAGATACAGCAAAAGCTTTGATTGAGCAGTAACCATGAGAATGACAAATAAGTGACGTGGTAGAGCTAATTAGATACTTTATTAAGGCGGCTTTTGTTGAAAGCTAACCACCACCAAACAAATAAAGCTTTATGCAATTGGATGAGGATAGAAGCAAGCAACCAAAACAGAAAGGGTATTGATTAATTCCTGCATTCAGGCTCCAGTCAAATGTTTCAACTGCAGTCACAGGCAACTTGTGCTTTTTAATTAACCTTAAAACATAGCTTTAGCTTTGCTATGAGTCTATGACTAGTGACTGTTTACCTCGTGAGTGATGTCAACCCTTTCCTTTTGATTAGCCATATCCATCCAAGGCAGAGAGCACAGAGAGAAACCAAAGAGATAAGACCCACTTTGGGCCCCATTGCATAACTTTTGATAAAATGGCCAGCGCATCTTATCATCATATATTGGCAAAGGGAACAAATCCGATTTGTCTTAGGTCTACCTTTTCATGCCATAGATCCTCTAGTTGCAGGGGTAGAGGAAGTTTATCCACATAGGTGGAGTATTTGTCTTCACTTGTATCAGGGTTCTAAGGATTATAAATCAGTAGCCAATTCAATCATATTTAATATTGATAATTGAATTATAAAATGATGAAAGTTTCATAAGAGAGTTGATTATGGGGTGTTTGTAAAATGGGGTTGTGTTGATGTGACGTTTTGGGTTGATTAATATAAATTGTTATTTTTATTTAATAATGACTATGAGCCACGTGTAGTCCCTTGAATTAATGTATTAAAAAAACACTCACAACACACTCATATGTGACATAATAATACATACTTTTTACAAATTTATATTTATCAATCCAAAACACAACAACACTCTATTGTACGTTGTACCAAACATCACCCAGAAGGATGGAAACAAACAAAAGCTACTTCGGTGGACTTAAACCTTAACATTACCATCTTTCAATTCTTCTCTCTTTTGTGTTATCCATGAATATTCTTATAAGGGGGTCTACTCTTACCCAAAATAAAAAATAAAAACAGGAGAGAAAGAGAGAGAGAGAGAGAGAGAGTATTTAGACAAGTCAATACGTAGCGATTGCGTGTAGCAGACCAATTCTAAGATTGCCCGGAACCTAACCGACCTGCACAAGCCCAATACTCAGCCCTGGCCTGAGTTGGTCAGTTGTAGGTTTCAATGGGCTTGGAGTGGATTGCCATTCGCCATGGGCTTTTCTTTTTCTCGGGCAGAGCCATGGGCCAAAGGACCGAATCGGGTATGGATTTATCCTGAAACTGGTCTGGGCCACTCAATTTGCAGCCCTACCAAGCATGCAATAGAATGATGATGATGATGATATGGTGAAGTTTTCAAATCATTCAGCATCATTGATATATTAAAGTTACATTTGGAGCCGTGGAACTGCTAACTTCCTTGGTTTTCCATTTCAATTTATGCAAATGAGAACCGTTGGGGTTGTTTGATATATAGCAGCTGAAATGGTTGAACTGAATCTTTCTCTCACTCAGTCAAAATGTTAAGGCTGCATTTGAAAACGATGAAAATGGAGTGTAAATCTCGGTTCGGGGTAAATTTGCATTTTGGTTCACTTTTGTATGTATTTGGCAACTGATGAATTAATTTTTTGTGCTATGTACCTTATCATTCGATCTGCTTCCAAGTGACCAATGATTCAGAGGCTGAAGTGGAGAATTTTGCTGAGTGAGGATCTGGATGCCAAGCTAGGAGTGGACTAGGTGCCGAGCTGACCAGAGGGCCGAGCTAACTAGAAGGTCGAGCTGGAGGCCGGTTAGGTGCCGAGCTGACTAGGTCGAGCTACAAATTAGGTGCCGAGCTGACCAGATCGAGTTGGGGACAGGCTAGGTGTCGAGTTGGATTGATTGTTGAGCTTTGTAGTTTTTTAGAGACCTGCAAGGAATCAATGTCAGAGGATCTGGGGTGACTAACCCGGAGAGGTCGCTTCGATGATTAAGTTAGTACTCTCATAGTAGATTGCAAGCTAAAAAATCACAAAGTATGAGAGCTAGAATGTGCTTACTTGCCCCCTTGCGTCATTAGGGTTGGTGCCTTTATATAGGCATTGTTTGGCGTGGGCTTCACGCATCGCATTCGAGATTTTTGAGAGGTCGCCTAAGTGGTTCGAGATCCTCGGAGGTAACCACCATGCACGTTGGCCATCCTCCGGAACACTCGATACGTGGGCCAATTTCCAAGGATCATGGGAGTGTTGGGATATGCATGCCGAATTTGTCGGCGAGTACGTCTCGCAGGTCACCACCTGGACCTCAGTCAGGCCGACACGCCCTCGAGGGAGGTCACTCCTTGCGTCGAGGTCACTTCGGCCAGTGACGAGGTATTATAAGTCGGCCCTGGACGAGGTGCTTCTAGTCGACCTGAATTGTGGTCGAGGTTGCTAGGTCGGCATAAAGGCAAGTCGCTAGGTTGACAGTGAAGGCAAGTTGCTAGGTCGGCATCAGTGCCAGGTTGACGGTGAAGGCAAGTCGCTAGGTCGGTGTTAGTGCCAGGTTGCCAGGTCGACGGTGAAGGCAAGTCGCTAGGTTGGCGTCAGTGCCAAGTTGCCAGGTTGGCATCAGTGCTAGGTCGCCAAATGGGACACCATCATCTTGGCTAAGGCAAATTGTTGTTTGAGCGGTTCCGGATGTCACCCAGTTGTTTCGAGATACCATGTGTTACAATGTTATTGGAGGGTCAAATCTGCCCTCATTAGCAACATTGATAATAAGATGTAAAAGTACATTAATAAAAAAGAAGTAAATTTGCATTCCAGTGGGCTTTTGATAAAAAAAAAGCATATGTTATATTGGAATTCGTGTTTGTATCCATTACAGTTAAAAATCTATTTGGTAAAAAGTTAAATTTGTCCATGTAAAACTAACCCATTTTTAGAATTTATATGGGCCATTTTACACTCTACATATTTGCATTCACCCAACTTTACATCCAATAAATCCGCTCCCCAGTTTAACAATCCTTTTTGGAAATGGCTTTCCTTTTTTTCAAACTATCACAATGTTTTCAAATTACCACTTCTCTACCCCTGTTTCCCTGCTGCAAATGGTATCCAATTGCCCGAATTTGAATTAAAATCCGATCCATCTATAATTAGATTGAATATGAATCAACCCTTGCCCAATCCAACATAATCCAATTCGATTCAATTTCAATATATATATGCTCATATGTACTTAAATTTCATATTATATCTAGCATTAAAGTTGGCCTGAATGTTGTATTTTCAATAAATTGTCTAGAAACAAGTAAGTTTCAATTCATTTTGTACATAAAATGTAATATTA
Source organism: Nelumbo lutea (assembly GCF_056320005.1). Lineage (NCBI taxonomy): Eukaryota > Viridiplantae > Streptophyta > Magnoliopsida > Proteales > Nelumbonaceae > Nelumbo > Nelumbo lutea. Next base: position 19,006,636 of record NC_142691.1, read on the forward strand.
AAGTCATTTTTTATTTCATTAATAATTTATAATTTTTACTATAATTAATTTATACTATTCAATATCCAATGCGAATTTTGATTCGAATCCACCTTATATACGATGTACATGATCTTATATGAATCCAAATATGAATAAATCAAGTTTGGATCTACCTACATCCAATTCGATTTGGTCCATTTGCCTTGGCGTGTTTTCATCTCACATCAAGATGATCATCCAAAAAGGAAATTTATTTCCAGGAAAATCATTTATTTTTTTAATATATCTCACACTTATTCCGCTTACACTGCCTGGAGTCTACATGGACAGAGGAATAAAGTTGTAATTAGGGGTGTTTACATTAAATGTTAAACTGATCAAACTGGCCAAATTCAATCTGAGTTGGTCAGTTTTTTAAAACCACTGATTGGTTTCGGTTTGTATGAGAAAATAAACCAATAATTCGGTTTGGCTTAAGTAATCATTAATTAGTCCCTACCCTATATGTTAAATGTTGATATATTTTATTTGTGTTTTGTTTGAACTTTGAAAAAATTAGTTATTTATGATAAAGACTAAAGTGTGAAACCAATACAAATATAATACAATGTTACAATATTTAATTCAGTTTTGTATAAATTTAAATATATATTGACAAAAAAGATCAGTTTTGCATAAAATATTAATTGATTTAAATATATATTTTGATTTTGTATAAAAACTAAAAAGAAATAAACTTAAATATAACTAGATATTTAGAAATAGATATTTTAGTTTAAAATATATATAAAATTCGACTAAACCGATAAACCGACACTTCATGTTTGGGTTGGTTTTGCTTCAGGGTCGGTTGGTTTCGGTTTAGTCAATAAGTAAGCCAACTAAGTTGGGTCAGTTGAAGAAAATGATTCAAACTGACCCAACCCGGCCCATGAATATCCCTAGTTGTAATGAAGAAATTTGCATTCAGGTAGTGTTTGGTTTGAAAGAAAAAAGTAAGGAAAGAAAGGGCTATACAACATTTTTATGGGTTTCCCTACCTTTCCCTACTTTTTTTTTCAAACCAAATGCAACTTGAAGGGAACATCACAAGCATAGAAAATGAAAAAAAAAAAAAAAAATTCTGGGCACGGAGAGAGTTAGCACAACTCAACAATGAAACCCCAAATACCTGAATTTAAAGAAAATCCCTCTCAATCACATAAAGAAAATTGTATCGACTGCTACACCCTTTGGGTTTGATTAGCAAAGTGTAGTCTGGCTCATTCAGTCTGTCCTGGGTGTTTGTCTAAAAATGAACAAAGGGTCTGTTTGGTTATAGTTGGAATTAAAAATTTTCGGAATTAGAATAAGAATGGTAATGAGAATAAGATTTTAATTCTACCCAATCAAACAGTTGAAATTATAATGACCCATTCTCATTCTGATTCTAAATCCCTAAATTGATTGAAAAAGAGGATTTATAAGGATGTATTAAGCTCATTAGATGATATCATGATGCTAAATGAAAAAAGAATCAGTGGTTTCTCTCCGAATTGAAATAATTCAAGAGCGACCCATTAACCAATTCAACTAACGGGATGGAACAGATATTCCAGGTATTTGGTATATGACTCAAATGAGGTCTCCTTCTTCGCCTGAGTGCCCCAACACAAGCCACGATACCAAGAGATGGCCATATGGCGATGGACAAGCACGCTACCCCCAAAGTTGAATGAGATTGCTATAAAAAGTAGAATAAGACGAAAATTTCATTTACATTTGTAAAAATAGCCTTGTCTGAGTATTGGAGAACCGGTCATTGTACGGTTTGGGTTTGGTATCTTATTTTATTCAGCCAAATCCATGTTAAACAGACCCTTTGACATCCCCGGTTAAATTTGGCTGTTGGGGCCCAACAGCATACGCTGTTGAGACAGTTTTTGGGCTGGGCACGTCCTGGGCAATTCACCTATTTACGCCCATGCTTGTCCATCAATAAAATATCCTTCCAAGATCCTGGGTTAATATTGTGGTTTTAACTAATTTAGGCAATTTCTGGTTAATCAATAAAATATTCTTCCAAGAAATTATGTTAAAATAAATAAACTAAATTCAGTAAGGGTTGGTTTGGTTTACAGTTGAAATTGGAATAAAAAAAGCTAATTCCTATAGTCTGTTTGATTCAGATATGAATGGGAATGGGAATTGGAATCAGCAGAAATGAGATTTTATTTCCAAGGGGCAGGGAATAGCCATTCCCTCAAATGGGAGAATGCCAATCCAGCAAGAATGGGAATGGGATTCCAATTCTGCCCAACCAAAAAACTGGAATCGGAATAAACCATTTCAATTCTGATTCCAGAGCTCTATTCCTGTAAACCAAAAGGGGCCTAATTAGTTGCAATAGCTTCACCCTCAATCTCCTTACAAGAAACAACATAGGCATGAACTTGGTCCATTATGAGTATAGGGAAGGACGCCTTTTTGCATTTAGACTAGAAGAGTTTGCGAGGAGGAATTGTAAACAACCTCTAGGGGCTTCAATGGATAGAGAAGTAGCTGCTGTTTCTATTGTTGAAGACATTGAGTTCCTTTTTATGTATCGTTAACGAAAAAAAAAAAACACTTGTAAATAATGAGGGCATTTTTTACCACAGAAGAGAGAATCATTTTTTTTTTTTTTTTTTTGTGTGTGTTTTTTATTGCTCCAAAGAACTACACAATGGGGATAGTCCATCCCCCAAACCCATAAGTCCCCCAACCCAGGTGCAGGTGGGATTTGATCCCAAGTCTCCACTACAACCAGTTGGCACTTTGTGCAGAAAAATTGGGTTTAAAAAAGTTACAATAGTCACATGCAATCACATGTGGAGTAATGTGACAACATCTTAATGGTAGGGATAGAGTTGGGTGGTGTTTGATAAATTTGAAATTTGAAAAGTAAAAATATATTAAAAGGATCTGATATTTGAAAAGAGACATATTTGTTTTTTGACTCTTTAGAGGCTCTGAATAAAAAAGGTTGTTCGTGCTGGATCAAACCTTCATCATCTGAAATTCACTAGTTTTACTATTCTACCCCTAAATTAGACTATTTGGTTGCAGCATCGAAAGTAGAAGAAGAAAGGAGAGAGAGAGAGAAAGAGAAGGCAGGAACTCGTCGGTGCTAGTTCGCCGGAAGAGTTGCAGCAATGAGAGAAGAAGAAGAAGAGGAAGAAGAAAGGAGAGACAGGGAAGGCCATAACTCGTCATCACTAGTTCGCCAGAGGAGTTGCAGTGGCGAGAGAAGAAGAAAGGGGAGAGAGAGAGAGAGAGAGAGCTCGCCACCACTAGTTTGTCGGAGGAGTTGCAGCAACGAATGAAGAAGAAGAAAAAGAAATGTGAGTGTGTGTGTGTGTGTGTGAGAGAGAGAGAGAGAGAGAGAGGGTACTTTGGAATTTCGACCAAGTCTGAAACGCATTTGAATGCATTCAATGCTTGGCCCATGTCTTATTATTTCAGATCTAAAATTGATTTTCAGACCCAAATTCAGATATTTCAAACACCTCCGACATCTGAAAAGCAACATTTTCAGACTTGAGAAGTCTGAAAAGTGTCATCAAATGCCACCTTAATCAATTGACAAAAAAGCTAAGAGATGCTTTAAGGGATTTTGCAATCAAGAGAAGTTTTAGTTCATTTTCGTAAAGCTAATAGGGGTAGTTTAAGAGATTTCCTGTAAAAGAAAATCCTGAAAAAACATGTAAGGCAATTTGAGTCTTGGGTTTGAGGGCTTATAGCGACCAGTAGAGTAAAAACCAATTGAAATAAAAGGATAATTTGATAAAATCTTGATGAAGCTCTAACCATGATGTAGTATGCCTCTTAATCAAGATCATTTGCGTGTTGCTATACGTGAAGTAGCTTGATTTGATGTGGCAAATATTTGATCCAAACTGCCCAAACAATGCTTGACTCGAACATTCAAGAAACATGGTACAAGAACCGAACCTCATTGATTAATCTAGGCCATCTGGCCATTGAAACTTTGCCTTTTAGCCTGTTGATGAAGAGCCCAAAAACCAAGGGAATTGCTTTATTCTTTGGTTTGCAACAATGTTGATTGCCTTAAGTTTTCTGTGAGACCTGCCAAGTTAATTAAATCATGAGGCATAGTTTCCATTTTGCACCACTAATTCAATTGACGAGTACAGGACATGAAGTGATAAGGTCGATTCTTGGCTCTATTTTATAATTGATTCACTATGAAGTATAGTTGAGGTTGAGATAGACTAGTTACAGTGGGTGCAGATGGGTTTGTAGTCATTAACCGTTTATACTGTATGTAAATGGGTTTAGGTCTGCAATTTGGGCCATGTTAGTTGAATTAGAGTAGGTGAGCCCAGGTTGGGATGGATTAGTTACAGTGGGTGCAGATGGGTCAGTAGTTATTACCCGTTTACATTGCATGTAAATGGGTGTAGGTGAGTAGGTCTGCCTGGCCCAAACCCAGCCCAGAATAGTCGAATTGGATTGGATCAGGTTGACGTGTGGGTTTGGTACGGTTGAAAAGTATGTACGCGATTTAACTTCAGGTTGAGGGTTGAGGCCTCGACCTTTTATTTTCACTACAAGTTTTATGCTTATATAATATACTGTATGTCAAAATTTTAAAGTTTAGATAAAATTTTTCTAATACATGATGATTATATTGTTTTACAAAATTGAATTAATTTGAAACCCTTGAGTCTAGGAGATAAGAACATCTAGAAAAAAACTGTAGTAGACCTATTCATGGCTGCGTTTAGGCCGGATTTTCACTCTGCAATAATAGATTTTCCTAAGCTTGAGTTTGAATCCAGCCCGACCATCGGGTTTATAATTTAGACTTGAGCTTGGCCCTCATAAAAAGCCCAAAACCCAAATTCGAAATTTAGTTCATACTGTTACTACTGCTGAAGCGGTTGAATAGAGAGAGAAAGAGAGAGAGGGATAAAAAGTGTATATATTAAATTATAAATATATATATATATATATATTATATTATTTATATATTTTATAAAATATATAATATTGAGTTGGGCTGGGCTTTTTTGACAAATCTTGAGCCCGGCCCGAAACACAATTGGGCTTACTGTGTTAGGCCCGAGGTCAGGCCCGTAAGCTTAATTACATGACCAAGCTCGACCGAGGTGTGAGTCGGGCCGGGCTGGGCCATCGAGCTACCAGGCCCATGAACGGGTCTAGGCGGTAGTGAAGTCGGGCCAACCTGATCCCAATCCAGCCCAAAGTTTTACGGTTGAGGGTTCAAGAGTTTTGGTTGGATTAGGGCTGACCCCAACTCGACCAACCCCGACCCAATTTGCACCCTTTTTATCGTTTTTTAGGCTGTGTTTGATTTGAAAAAAATGGTAGGAAAAGCTATACAAATTCCACAGGGTGTTTCCTTGTTCAAAGTTCTTTCTTATCTTTTTTCCGCCCTTTTCCCACTCAGACTTTTCCTCTCTGAATTTTCTCCCTTATCTCTAATTCTTTGTTGGTCATGCTAAGTACATACAGGGCTCTCATGGTAGCCAAGTATTAACGGAAAATAAACTATTTTGCTCATTATTCATACCCTCAACACACTATTCCAATTGGGCATCTCAAACCACCTTCCCATTTAGGTAGAGTTTGTTGAGACCAATGATAAAGTGCCCGTTGGGGTAGGATGAAGCGTGGCCGCTTTTGATTTTCTAAAATGGACCCCACATTAATAGTGTATAAGCTATGTTTGGTAAAAATTCCGAGCGCCCAATTGGCCGCCAGTCAACAAAGGCTGGTGGCTTCAGCCACTTTGAATAACTTATTCAGAGTGTTTCATAGTTCAAATCACCTGAATGAGATTAACTTAAGGCCCATTTGATGTGTCTTTTTGTAACTCTAATAGTTAAAAGACTTATTGAGGTTTTGCATGGAGATCTAAGTAGTCTGAAGCATGTTTGGTATATGCACGTTTTTCCGTGCACCTTTCTGCATAAGAATAAAATGCAAAAATACGAGAAGTTTCATATGAATGTTTTTTCAGCGTTCTATCTTTTGACAGCTAGATCTTCCATGTGCCAAATAAAAATAGACAAAAAATCAGTCTTTTTAGTTTGTAAACAGCCGAAAAACCATACGGAAAAATGTGCCAAACGCAGCCTTAATCTTCAGTTCAGCCCCTCCTAAGACGGACAAATATTTAAGAACAATGTTAAAAAGCAGTTATGATTAATTTTATAGCTTTATTTAGGAAAACATTTACAAACCTTGTATCGACTTTCCTACCTTTTCCGTCAAAACAAACATAACCTAAATGCTAATAAAGCAGAGAATAATAGGATATTGTACTGACATAATATTGATTTGACAACATCTGTGTTTTAAGTTTGAAAAGCCCTTTAGAAAGGCTTTCTATACAGTTCTATGCTATGTATTTTGTGAATGTATTGGTGGTTTTTGAAAGAGAAAATGGGTATATGATGTATCACTACCCCACCAAAACATTATTCAGTTATGGTGTCGTTGCTGTGAGGGTATTTTCATTGATATAATAATAACATGAATATTCATCTACCAGTCAACATCTCATCTTCAAACCCCTATCACTTTGAACGTATAAGTCTTATCACATTGAGATCCATCTTCTTTCGTTGTCAAATAAAATATTTTTGTAACACTCCCCTCCCCTCCCCCCATGAAAGGATGAGATGATCCATGTCTCTAGTCATTTCGAGATTATTACCTTCTTTCACTGTCAGATAAATTATTTTTTTAGTCTTTTCCTATTCTTCATATTCAGAGGATGCCAAGTTACCAGTAAAGTGCAATTGGATGGGATTGGATAGAATTTTTGTCAAAATTTGAATGAACCCAGCCCGATGCAGTGTAAAATGTAGATTTGGATTGACCCGAATTGCACTCCTAGCTACTGGGTCATTGGCATCATGTTTCTAGTCATTCAGCCATACTTTACGCACCTAAGATTGATTTATGACATGCATGTTTTAGTGTTTGGCCTCAAACTTTAAATAAAAAAGGAGAGAAAAAAAAGATACCCTTTTAAAGACCTTCAATTAAATGTTATTGTAGGAGTGTAACTTAGGTCTGGGTGGGTTAGTAATTTATTGATTTTTCAATGACCCGAATCCTAATCCTAACCTAATGTAGTTGAAATTCTTCAAATCGGGCAATCCGACCTATACCCTATGCCATTTTATATATTATTTATGGAGTTTCTTTCTTGTTCCTTTCTTCAAGGATGTAGAAGCGCCTTTAGTCTCCAAATTTATACATAGCTGATATACCCTATGAGAATTCTCTAATTGGCCATATAAAATAATGAATAGGCATCTTTAAGGCTGTGCTTGCTTTGAAAAAAAAAATGTAGCAAAAGGAAAGGAAAGGTAAAGAACCCATAAAAGGTTTGTAAAGGTTTCCTTCCTTCCCCACTTTTTCCTTGAAACCAATCATAGCCTAAAGGTTCTTGGTCTGAAATTTGACGGGTTGATTGAGGGGTTATTTAGCTGATGGATCCTACGGACATTTGGTCCCCTCACTCGGTCACTCCAGCTCCGCTTGTGAATATTCTGCTGCAATGGCAACTTTAATGGTACAAGATGGCTTGGGCCAAAATGGGTTTGGGCCCTCATAAAGCAAAAAGAGTGCTATCAGGGGTTGGAGCCAGTAGTTTGGTCCTAATAATAAAAAAAAAAAACCCTACATCCAAGGTTCAAAGCTTCGGCCTGTATCGGTTGATACGTATCGTTCTGGGACCTTTCCGATACGTTTCTACAATGAGTGTATCAGAGATTTGACCGGTTCAGAGAGGAGACCTAAACCGGACCCCCTGAACCGGTTGCGAAAAGAAGAAAAGTTCCAAAATGTGTATCGATTTGCTTGATATGCCCCTATCAACATATCGGGCATATTGATATTTTGAACCTTGCCTACATCAAAAAAGCGGCATGGCAGCATAGTCAAATGAACTTAGTTATATAACCTATGTGTCTTTTTTTTATCAATTTCTTTGCCCTTTTCTATACTTCATTCTAAACAATGTTTTAAAACCTAATTCGGAGGTTGAACCGTTTTTTCCTTTAAATCAATCCATAATATCATCGTTATAAAAATGGATTTGACTATGATGTGGGAAAGACATAATATAAAAAAAAAGCTACAACCAATCAACCGAAATCATAAAGTGGTAACCAATCAGATGAGTTGTCATCAAAATTCATTGGGAATTGTAATTGGTGAAAGACCTTTTCCGTGTTGTGTGTTTCTGGTGTCATAGATTTTTGCTATAAAAATTAGAAAACTTGAAAATTAATTCAATAGGTCAAGTGATCAACAGTAGAGAAATTTAGGACGACAAGTCAATGATCGAATTGATTCTTTTCTTTTTAATAATACATAATACATAGCAGGATTGTGATTTCTACCAAATTGTGACAGGGTGCATTCGAGTCACTGGTCCACCGGTCGAGTCAATGATGGGAATGCACTGATGATGAAAGAGAGATATTGAACCAAATTTGGGTACCATAAAAATCTCAAAAAGAATTGTTTGAAATTATAAAGAATATTCTGATAATTTTTTGGTGTCCAACACCTAAAATAAGCTAGAAAAGAGTATTGTCGCACACTTTCATGTAAAGCCATTATATATCCAAAAAAAACCGTCGAATTGCAAGTAGACCTCTCTCTCAAGCACCTTAGTACACGGTATATGATGAGTTGAAAGCTCATGTCTTGGTTGCTTTTTGATAACAGCTGAAGTGGCTGAATTGATTAATTTCTTTGAAATTGGAATTGAAAAAGTATTTGTTCAAAATGGGATTTCAATTCTCGTTTTTTTGGCGGAGTGGGATTCTCCCATATGGGAAAATGGTCATATCAGGCTCCCCCCTTGAGAATAGGATTTCTATAATAGTAATAAACTAATAATGAATTAATAATAAAATAGTAGTATATTAATAAAATATTTATAAATTAATAATAAATACTAAGATATTAGTTATTAAATAATAATAATAATAATAATAATATAACAATAAATATTAGTAAACTTATACAAAATTGAAAATTTTTAATTGATTCCAATTTTGACTCCGAATGAACCAAAAAGAAACGATTGGAATCCAACTCCGGTTCTCGTTTGAACCAAGTAAGCGTTGGAAATACATTCCAATTCCAATCCTGACTGCAAACCAAAGGGACCCTTATTGTTTTATTTTTTCGGCGAATAAGGTTGTGTTCGTTATTATTCCTGTTTCTACCTAAACATTTTTGGGTTCATTAATACAAATTGTCATAAAACTATTATTTGAGGTTGTTTATAACTAAAATATGCATATCTTAAAAATGAATCTGCATACAAAAATTTCAAATTCATATTTCTGGTAGAAACAACAATAGTACTAAGCATTCTAGCCAAGTGACTCTCATATGTGAGTGACAAACTGAAAATCATACAATGTTTTAGAACCGTCGTTCACCCAGACAGTCGGACCGGAAACCGTTTAGGCAATTGATTCCGTTTTACCCCAAATCCAGTCTTTGGTAAAAAACCGTTGAATTAGTCAACAAACCACTGACCCAGATGGTTTGGCCGTTGAACCATTCAACCCGGAGGACGGTTTGCAATTTATTAACTTGTCACAACAAAATGAAAAGGGAAGAAGGTCTCTTAGATTTGAGATCTACTAAGAGAGATGTATGAGATAGTGAAAGAGATCTCACATTTAGAGATATGAGAGAGAAGTTTAGACTCTAGATGATAGACCCACGAGAGAGAGAGAGAGAGAGTGAGATCTGAGACTAAGAAATCTGTTGCCACCATCTCCGTCACCGTTGTAGCCTTCAAGCCCTCCTCCTCCTCCTCCTCCTCCTCTTCTTCTTCTTCTTCTTCTTCTAAACTCTTTTAGCCGACAACTTCTCAAATACCTCTCATTCCATTTTTATTTTCTCTTATATTTATATGCATCTTACCCTAATATTCCAATCTAATAGATAAGATGACATATCATTGTTAAAATATTTAAATCGTTTGAACCGTTTGACCTGGATGGCTGAATTGTTGACCCATAAACCAGTGGCCAGAATGGTTCCATTTCTAGGTCGGTTTTTAAAACCTTGAAATCATATATCTCACCAATTTGTATGTATCAACCTAAAACGTTTCATGTAAAAATGGTGATGGTACCAAACACAATCTAAGTTACTTAAGAGGTTACTAGATCTCTAATGGTTAAAAATGAAAAATGGGTTAGTCGCAATGGGTTTGATGGATCATATACCCATATCTAAGGCTCTATGCATATGGGTGTTAAATATGAATTGCAACTGGCGGGAATCATATTCTTCGTTCTTAACCCCAATTTTGAAATAAATCCCCATCTCCGACCCTGATCCCTGATGGAAACGAATTCCCCATGGAGACATGAATCCCCAAAGTTTTTTAATTAACAGTATTTTTTGAAAATTATATTTAATTAAAATAAAAAAATTAAATATAAATAATATTCTAAATAAACTTTTAATATATATATATATATATATATATATATATATAATATCATATAATGAGGCAAGATGGAAACTTTATTCCCATCCCTAGTATTAAGTATGTTAATTGTAGCTTGACCAAGCTTGACCACACTCACCCAATTGTCACCTCAAGATCCTTGCTATATGAAGTTCCCTATATCGTGCGAAGGTGGGACAGTCAAAGAGCCGCATGAGTTGATAATAATTCAAAATTCTGTAAGGAGACAAAAATAAACCATTTCTTAATAAATTTCTGCAACTCTTTATCATTAAATATTGATATAGTCATGTATTAGGCTAGACCACTAGACATTTGTGCCTTATCTTCTTTCTTTTTCATTATTTGTTTTTGTTTTTAGCTCAGCATCATAGCCTGATCATGACTAAGTAACGATCCCGCAGGACAGCTCGCTGCGTCACAGCTTGCTTGCTACAACATGAGTTCGAGGATGCTAGATATACTGAAAGGGAATACTCCAAGATAAATCTATCACAGCTCACGAGCTAAGATAACTAGCTCGCTCCAACACTTAAGCAAAATAAATGCCCTAAGGGCAACCTCAAGAGGAATTACCTCGAAGTACCCTTGGGAGCTCACTACAAGGTAGCTCGCAATAGAATAGCTCGCTACTAAGCGACACGGCGTTTTCAAGAAGCTTCTATCTAACAAGATCGTACCCATCAGACTGCACCACGTCTCCTGACTGACGGCACAGCCCTTGCCAACCCGACAGACTCCACCCATGTCTCTCGATAGATGGTGGCATTTTTGTCCTTCCGGGACGTGTCACTCATTCGATTGGGCAGTACTCTGCAACGGTTACCTGCACAGCCCTGGCAGATAATGGCTGCGACAGAGGTCCAGTGGCGGTTACTCCCGATTTGACAAGAACGCCCATATTTAAGATCCCCATGGTTGAAGGGGAAAATGGGTCTGAAAGATCTCGAATATCTTGAACACCTGGAATATATCTGAACTCTCCCTCTCTCTCGAGCTAATCTCAAACAATCAGTGATCTAGCGCGACCTGCACTTTTAGCCTTCTTTGCACTCTTTACTATTTTCTCCAACGTTCTAACTTAAGCATCGGAGTATTCCCACTGGGCAAGTCCCCTGGGAATCCTTCACCGTCTTCTTCTCAAATACTGTCCGTCGCCAGCTAGGAGCCAATCAACTGCCAGCTAAGAATGCCCGGATTGTGCAACATCAGGTGGAGACAGAGTAGGTGCAAGTCCGTTACCAGAGAGAGAGAACTTACAATTTCTTCCACTCCATATTCTAGAGAGTGTTTCCTTCATCAAAATTCTTTTTTTTTTTTTCATCTAAGTCATCTTTTCCTCCTGAATTTATCCCTTTATCTCTTATTTTTTGTTGGGTCATGCTATAGCGCATACACAAACTCTCCTGCTAGTCAACTATAAGCTGAAAATGAACCATATACCCAGAAAACTGTGCCTATTGGACATCTCAACCCACCTGCCTATCGACTTAGATTTTCAAATTAGAAGTGTAGAGTCTAAATCAGGCAGTTCAGAGGTTAGATACCCTAGAAATATTCAAGGGGAAAGTTAAAAAGCACCTGATGCTTTTATAACTTTATCCAACAATTTGTTAATAAAATATAAATATTTAATTCTTAATATATATTATTATTGATATTATAAATTACCATTAGATGCTAACAGAGCATAGTACAATAATATGATCAATGATATTATTGCCACTAAAATCTATTGCTTTGCTGTGCTAATAAGTAGACATAGATCCAAAGTCTAGTACTATAATGCCAATACTTCCATTGCCTCAAATAATAATTGTACATCAATTTAATTTATATTGATCAATCGAAAGCATTTCAGGTATAAAGAGCAATGATACCAAACACAATCTTAGGGGCTTTCTATTCTCTCTCTCTCTGTCATTTGGCACTCAACTAGCTAGTATTAATGTTAACATCATAATGGCCGGCCATATGCGGCCAATTACAATCAGTATTGGCTGGACCATTTGGCAAATATTTGGCGTTTGCCGTCCACAGAGGGCATTGTTATAAATTTGACAACGTCTGTGTTTTAGGTTTGAAAAGCCCTCTAATTTTGTGAAGGCTTTTCTAGTTTCTGAAAGCATACATGACATACCGAAAAGTATGAACAAGTTCAATGCAGTTTTTTAAATTTTATTGCAGAGTTATTAACATTCAAAATGTCAACAACCCTCACTCTGTACATTAATGTTCGCCTGTGAATTGACATCAATTCCTAATTGACACCCACCCCAAAGTCTCCAACTGTACTTTGAACTTAAAAATTCTGACCCTGGGCTGAACCGTCATTCACCCTGTGATATATTTCTATGCAACCAAATCCTTATTCATCATGACTTATGGTGCTGTTGTTGTGTGGGTTTTGATTGATGTAATGACATATATATATTCACCTAAAGAGTCGACATCTCTCATTTTCAGACCTCATCACTTTGAGACTACCTTCTACTTTTCACTGTGAAATAAAAATATTTTGTAACACCCCTCCCCCGTGAAAGGATGAGATGATCCATGTCTCTACTCCTTTTGACCTTATCTTCACAGACTTCTTAATTTCACTTTAGATCATCTTCTTTCACTGTCAAATAGATAATTTCTTTAGCTTTTTTTTGTGTATTTTTTTTTTATATAAGTATAGGGGATTAGGATCAGTTTGGAAGGAGCACAAATATAAAAATGTAGAGTGTAAAACCTTGTATTTTGTATTATTTTGTATGTATTTGTGTCATACATATTTGTATTTGTACTCCTTCCAAACTGAGTCTTAAAGAGTGGGATACAGCCGGGTGAACATGAATCCACCAACCTTACCACAGAGAGTCAGAGAGCCTGCAATTACATGAGTTTGATCCCATACCACCCTCCCCCCCCTCCCTATTCGGAGGGATATCAAGTGACCAAGGTTTTTAAAACTGAACTGGATAATGAACCAGTCAGGGGTCCGGTTCTCGGGTTGAGCGGTCAGAATGTTTGAACTGAATGAACGGCCCATTCTGCCAAAAAAATAAAAATAAATAAAAAGCAATCAAACTATTAAATGGTTCGATCACCTGGATCAGCGGTTTGCTGATCAAATCAACGATTTTTTGGGAAATAACAGTTCTGGAATAAAATAAAACCAGTCATCTAACTGATTCTTGATTTTTCCAATGTGATCGTCCAATCTGATCCAATTTTTGGAAACCATGCAAGTGACCATCTTACTGGGTCATTGGCATCAATTTCTCCACCCACCATGCCATACTTTACACCCAAGATTGATTTGTATTATATGTCTGTTTGGCCTCAGACATTATCTTTGAAGGTGTAAAGTTGTTTAAATAAAAAGAGAGAAAATATAAGGCCTCTTTATTGTAGGAGTACAACTTGAATCAGGTTGGATTAGAAATTTATTAATTTTGTTAGGGGCCCAAATCTTAACCCTAGCTCAATGTAGTTGAAATTCTTCAAATTTAAACAATCAATTTATAACCCTACATTTTTATATTATTTCCGGAGTTCTTTTGGCTCCTTCCTTGAAAAATGGAACATGCAAGTTCTTTCCAAGTGCCTTCTCTCCCCAGATTTTTATATGGCTGGATTAGCCAATTGTAACTCCCCAATATAAAATAATAATAAAGCATCTATAAAGGTTTTTAATGTGAAATTTGACAGATTGATTGAGGGAGTATTTTTTTTAGTTGGTGCGGAACCTATAGTCCAAAATGAGTTTGGGCCCTCATAAAGCAAAAAGAGTGCTATCAGGGGTTGGAGCCAGCCGTTTGGCCCTAATCAGAAGCTTGCCCACATAAAAAAAAAGTAGCATAGTCAACTGAACTTAGCTATATAAGTGAAACCAACCAAATGAATGTAATAAGATGTCTATCGGCCATTTTCCCAATGAATCATTTAGGTGGAACCCATCTTGGCATCTTCTAAGCAGCATTCTAAAACCTAATTCAGACGTTGAATCATTTTTCTCCTCTAAATTAACCTATGATTTTATCATTATAAAAATTAAAATAATATAAAAAATGAAAATTTAATGAAAAAAGTCAAAAGGGTCAACAGTACAACAATTTAGGATGATAAGTGATATTTTTTCTTTTTTTTTTTTTACCTATACAGCAGGTTGGATTTTGACCCAAATTGGGATTGTGACAAGGTCTTCGAGTCACTGGTCCAACCGGCTGAGCCACTGATGAGAGAGAGAGAGAAGGGGGGGGGATGTAGATATACAGAACTATTGAATTGGGCACCATAAAAATCTCGAAAAGAATTGTTTGAAAATATAAAGAATATTCTGATATTAAATTATAATATAATCACTATCCATTTCAATATTTTATGGTGTCCAACACCTAGATAAGCTACTCTTTGTCGTCCACTTTATGTTAAAGCATAAACTTGAACCAGATGCTAAAGTTTTCATGAAAAATCATGTATAATATGTCCAAAAAAAAATTATCCAAATGCAAGTAGGCATCTTTCAAGCACCTTAACTATGAATATGAAGAGTTGAAAGTTTATGTCTTGGTTGCTTTTGGATAACAGCTGAATGAAGTGGCTGAATTGAATAATTTATTGCTTAATTTATTCTTTGGAGAATAAGATTGTGTTTATTACCATTGCTTTTTTTACCTAGATCAGTACAAATTGTTATACAACTGTAATTTGAGATTATTTATAATTAGAAACAGACAAAACCAAGGTTTTTAAAATCGATTTGGATAATGAACCGGTTAAGGGTTTGGTTCCTAGGTCAAATGGTCTGACTATTTAAATCGAATGGTCGGTTCATTCTGGCAAAAAAATTAAAAAGTTCAAAAACGGTCAAAACCATTGAACGATTCAAATGCCCAGGTCAACAGTTTGTTGACCAAATCAATATTTTTTGGCAAAAATCTAGTTTTGGTGAAAAAGGTGACCGGTTCCCGGTTTTTTCAGTTCGACCGTCCAGTCCAATTTTGAAAACCATGAACAAAACTTAAAAATGCATGTGCCAGAAGCTGTTTGTAGAAATGTCATAATGAAGTTTTTAGGCAGAAACAACAATGATTCTAATCATTTTAGCCAAATGAGTGACAATACGTATAGTTAAAGATGTTTCTAGTAGAAACAAGAATGATACCAAATATAACAAGGAGGTTGCTAGTAGACATGTAATGTAGGACGACACAGCACGGATTAAAGGTGGTCGTATGAATAATAGACAATAGGTTAGATAAAATTGTGAAATTTTTATTTCATTTCAAATTTAATGTGTACAAAAAATAATACAAGGGACTTGAATTAATGAAATGATAAAATTGGAGATAAAAATTATAATGAGATTGGATTATTGGAAAATATTACAAATAATTCTCAAGTAAAATAGAAAATATTATAAATAATTCTCAAATCTAGGTTGTATTGGATACAAAGTAGGGTGCATGTAAAGTCCACTAACCTTTAGGGGTGAGCAAGAAAAATCGAAAAAAACGAACCAACTGAAAAAATCTACCAAAACTGAACTGAAAATTTGGTTAACTGAATTTGTCAGTTCGGTTCAGTTTTGGTTTGGTATTTTAAAAAACCAAAGGTACCGGTTTGATTTCGGTTAACCAAAATAGAAAACTGACGGTTAACTGAACCGACCAGTATTATACATATATTTATATATATTATGTATATTTATGTATATTATATATATATTTTCTATACATTATAAATTAATAAATATGCATTGTATATATAAATATATATTTATAATATATAAGATATTATTTATTATTTAAAATATAATATTTTATATATATTTCTGGTGTTTTATTATATATTTATATATTTTTTATAATATATTATAAATAAAAAAAACTGATGAACCAATGGTTAATTAAACTGGTCAACCGGTTAACCAATTAGCTTCAATTCGATTTTAATTGATTACCGGTTTTTCAAAAATAAACTTACCGGTAACCCCAGTTCGGTTTCAAAAATAAGCTTAACCGTACCGTGAGCACCCCTACTAAACTTACGACGGAGAACTTTTTAATTACATGAATTAGATCCCATGGTCATGCCTTCACATTCGAATAGATGCTAAGTGACCATCTCAGCTGTTGGGTTGTGGGCTTTTTTAAATATATATATATATATATTCTTGAAATTTCTACTTTCTCTCTTCCATTCCATATTCCACAGCGTGTTTCCTTCATCAAAATTCTTTCTCATTTTATTTCTTGCCCTTTTTCGAACTCTCCTACTAGTCAACTATTAGCTGAAAATGAATCATTTTGCTCACCATGCATACCCTCAAACCTGTGCCAATTAAACATCTCAAACCACCTGCTCACTTATCAAATTGGAGTGTGTAGAGTCCAAATCAGGCAGTTCAGAGGTGAGACCCAAGAAATATTCAAACCAGCTGAGGGGTAGTCCAGTTGGTGCGTTGAATGAATTGTCCCAATAGGTGTGGTTTCGAATCCCATATTTTCAAAAAACAAAAAACAAAACAAAAAAAAGAACTGTTGATATGATATCAGAGACGGAACTAAGATTTTTTATTGAGAGGCCAAAGCCTAGTAAACATGAAGATTTTCAAGACAAGGGGCAAATAGCTACTATGAAGATTTTCAAGACAGGGGCATGGCTCCACCTCTGGAATTGCCCATAACCCTTTTGTACTCCCTACCTCACAGAAACCATAAGAGGAATTTACTTCACCGAAGACCAGGATCCCACTCCATATTACTGGAACCATATTTGCTCAAATAGGAGTTGTCTCCATAACCATTTGTTGAGGAAAACTAATTTAAACTATAGAAGTCACCTTACCCCTAAGCCATGTGCCAGCAGTGGGTGGCATACTGTTTCCAGTTTGGGATTTCAAAAATGGATTAGAGAAAAATCATGAAAGCAATAGCTATCTGGGGATTTTAGAGCTCCAAAGGAGGGGAAAAAAGTAACAGAATATTTAGACATAAAGTAAGTATCCTAGATAATCATTCACACAACTCTAATTTCCTGAACATAAATGACTTACTAAAGAAAGTAAACCATAATATTCTTCAGAAGAACCTTAAATCCACCCAATTGTTCCCCTACTTTATTGTTGAACAACCAATGAAGGAAGTTGTTAAACCCTAACCTGTTAGGGCCCAAACTTACACACCCTACTAATCCTAGTCCCTATATCACCCATTTGGTAGTGAATGGTGTTTATTATTCAAGGGCAGCCCAGTGCATGAAACCATGGTTTTTGAATCGTTATTGATTCAAACGGTCAGACCGTTCGGCCCGGGAACCATTCAGACATTCAGTTTCATTTTACCCCAACAATCTTACCTTTTGTTTAGCAATTGGAGAAGAATTGGAGATTACCTTTTCTTTAGCAACAAAAGGATAAGAGGATTGAGGGGGAAGGGGATGGGTACGTTTAGAGCAACGTCAATGAATGGATAGACCAATTCCTTATAAGGTGAGAAGAATAAACAAAAACCCTCGGAGTTGTGTGAAATAACTGACCTGTAGCAAGAGATGCATTGCAAATTATTGGTAAGGGCAGGGGCATTTGTTGAGAATGCATTAATTAAGATGGTAAAATGTGGGTCCAAACCAAAGCCAAAGTTGTTGGTTTGGTTAGTCAGTAGACCCAAAAGCTCCAAATCTACTATTGGTTTTGCAGTTAGGAAGTGACGGGGCACCTGGTTTTTTTCCCCTCTTTCCGGTGCCCACATCTCTTTCACCTGCCTACTCCCAAAACGGTGGTACCAGTGTGGTTGTATAAAGCACAATAGTCTCCAGTGAAGAATAGAGAAAGAATGGAGGTCTCCGGTGAAGAACCGTCTGTATTCTCAGAGAACGAACAACAAAATAGTCTCCGATGAAGAACAGTGATAGTCTCTGGTGAATAAAGTTTTGGATTCTCAAAGAGTGAAAAATTGTTTGGTTTCTCAATGAATGAACAAAATAATAATCTCTGATGAAGAACGGTGATAGTCTTCGATGAAGAAAGTTCTGGATTCTCAGAGAGTGAAAAATGGTTTGGTTTCTCAAAGAATAAATAGAATAATAGTCTCCGGTGAAGAACGGTGATAAACGATTATCTCCGGTGAAGTACAGTTGCCAGAAAAATGGATGGTGGAATCTATCGAGTAATATCACCGTGTAACTGGTAGGGTTATTAATGGCAAATACAGAATTTTGCAAATTGATTTGATGACACTTGAGGGTAAAAATGTAATTATACACATTTTGTCTTGGTCATTGATGGAAGGGAGGTATTTGTCATTTTTATTTTTAAATAAAGGAGAGGTTTTTGCTAAAATGAAACTATAGGGGAGGTTTTTATGATTGTTAGAAATTTCAGGAGAAGTTTTTTTATATTTTACCCATTAAAATACAAGGCTTTGGAAAACACAAAAGTCTCTCTCTAATAGTGTAGGACTTTATCAATCTAATTAAGATAAACAATAAGTACTGTTTTATATTTTTAAAATAAAAGAAAAATAAAGAAAATGTAAAAAATGGAGAAAATAGATAATAGCTTCTTTCAAAAGAGAGAGATGCTACATGGACCATCCAATTATATATATATAATAGATAGATAACTAGGTTTTTGTTGATGCAATGGCATTCATATTTATCTACCGGTCAACATCTCACCTTTATCACTTCAACATTACTTTGCCCTTGTCGAATAAAAGTTTTGCCATAACCCCATCCCCGCAAAAGAATGAGATGATCGACTACTATAATCTCTCTGCCATACTATAACCCAAGGGTCAAAGTATCGTTTTTTATAAATTTAGTAAACTTAGATTCAAAAGAAAAAGATTATAAACTTTGAATTTGCAAATCTAGAGTATTGATTTGCATGGTATGCTTGTTTGTCCTCAAATTTGCACCCTCATTTAAGATATTAAGATCTTTAGATAAAAAAAGAGAAAAGAAAGAAAACCAGTCTTTAATGCCACGAATTAGATGTAATTGTAGGGATGCAATTTGGGTCAGATTGGGTTGGGAATTTGTTAAAATTTCAACCAGCCCGGGTCCTAATCCAAGCCCAATGTAATTGAAATTCTTTAAATTAGGTAACCCGATTTGCAACCCTATGCTATTTTCAGATGTTATGGCCAATTATAATTCTCGAATTGGCTATATATGATATACCCTATTTTCACTATGACTCCCAAAGTTAAATCTTTGCCTTTTAAATACTTCTCAACAAGATAAAAAGTAGGCATCCTTCTGCTAATGGTTAAAGGTTTCTGGTCTGGAATTTGACAGGTTTGGTTGAGGGGATTGTTGAGCTGGTGGAATCCATGGATATTTGGTCCCCTTACCTCTCAGTTTGTAAATATTCTCTGCGATGGCAACTTGAATGCAACATGAAGGATAGAGCTAAAATTGATTTGGGCCCCATAGAGCAATTTGGTCATAATCAAAAGATTACTTACACCAAAAAAACAGCATACGGCTCAGTTTGGAAGGAGTATAAATACAAATGTGTAAAACCCTGTATTTTGTATATATATATATTATATGTATTTGCACAGTATATATTTGTATTTGTATTCCTTCCAAACTAAACCTAAAATATAGTCGAATGGAATTGGGATATCCTCCCAATGCAAAGACCATTCCAATATGGCAATACGTCCCAACATGATCTCTATTCACACATCTCACAGTAAGACTGGAACTCACCATGTATGAGATGTGTGAATGCTGGAAACAGATCATGTTGAAACTCGTTGTGATGGTTTTTGTTGGAGGAGATTTAGGCTGAGTTAAATGGACATAAGTATGTAACACCTATGTATTTTTTACGAATTTATCAATGTTTTTGAACTGTCATTGACCTAGAAGGTCAAACTGTTTTGCCCGATAATCATCCAAGCAATTGATTCCATTTTACCCCGAACCCGGTTCTTAGCCTAAGACTATTGAATTGGTGAGCAACCTACTGACCTAGGTGGTCGAACCATTGACCCGTTCAATAGTTTTTTGCCATTTTTTTATTTTAATTATTTTTATATTTTAATTGGAGCGGACTATCCGTTCGAATCAGATAGCTGAACCGTTGACCCAAAAACCAGTGGCCAAAAGAGTTTTAGTTCCAGGTTGTTTTTTAAAACCTTGGAATTTATTTTCTATTTTCTATATATTGTCCAAAAATGAATGTAATAATTACTAAAATAATACAAAAAAATATTTTTTTAAATAATAAAAAGAAAACTGGAAACACATTCAATGGGTTAAATGGGTCAACAATTCAACCATCTATCTGTCTAGGTCAACAAGTTGTGGACCAAATTGATTTTTTTCTTTTGTAACTATTAGCCTAGTAGGTTAGATATTGATTCACTGGTCCAACTAGCCAAGTCAATAATGGATTGAAAACACTAGTTCTAAAGATTAAAATGCTAAAGAGAGAAATTAATATAATCTGGAATATAAAGAATATTCTGAAATTAAATTATAATACAATCACTATTGAAAAATATCCAAAAATTTATCTAAATGAAAGTATGCCTCATTCACATCAAGTGCCTTACTTTGTAATAAATCATAGTATATGATAATTTGCAAGTTTATGTGTTAGTTGCTTTTTGAGAACAGCTGAAATGGCTGAATTGAATGATTTATTGGTTTGCCGTATGAAGAATAACTTATTTAGAAGTTGTGAATTCGCCCATGACCGAAGCTGAAGTTAGGTTGATTAATATATTCAACGATCAAATATTCATACACAAGACCTATGAATATGTGTGTAATGCGTTTCAGATTCACATATATTTCTTTTTTCTTAATTTTTGTTTAAAAAAAATGGTTGGGGGGGGGGGATCAGTCTTATCCAGACCTACCCCTGAAAATGGGCTAAACCCTAAAAGCCCTTTATGTGATGTACCAGAAACCTAATGATACATAATGCCCAATACCATATCAAAATCTTTAACCTTAACTTATTAACTATACCATTTAACTTTTATTAGGATTAATTACTTATCCACTATAAGATAAAGTGGAGAAGTACCCATTGCAGAATTTTGAAATTACAGTTTTCTATAGTCTACTAGGAACCCTCTTATAAACTGCATCCTACCTGTGGATTTGGCATCAACCCACGGTCAGGATTCATCCCATCTGTATGGTGGGGCTGAGAATTCTGAGGTGGGCTGAACAGTCATTCTTCCAGAGAAGTACACTGCAACCCATTACAGAATTCTGACATTACAGCTTTCCAAAGTCTACTAGTAACCCCCCTATAAACTGCATCCTACTTGTGGATTTGGTATCAATCCACGGTCAGGATTCATCCCACCTGTATAGTGGGGCTGAGAATTGTGAGGTGGGCTGAACAGTCATTCTCCCAAGATAAAACAGTAAATCATTTAATTAAGTGAAATTTCAGCCTTTCAAACAGCCAAAAGTGTTATTTTTTAGTGGCTAGGCATCTTTTAAGCAAGTTAAAATATTAAAACTGATTATTTTTGTAAGAATTTTGTTAATAATTTAAAATGGTTATATCTACCGGTTTTTAAAAAACCCACAGAATACAAAATTAATTTCCAATATATCATTATGTATCTTAATGCTAATCAAATATGGTGACCAAAAGGCAATGTTGCCTATCAGTAGGGGCCATTTTCTTCAATTTTTTTTTTGTAATATTGGAAATAGAAAATTAAAATATTAAGAAAAATTAGAAAAATGCTATAATTTGTGCTTTTAAAGCCCAAAACATTTTTCTTTCTCATTTGGTCAAAAGTAAAGGATTTTAAAGCCCAAAAAGTTAAAACTTTTGTGATTTTGGAGGTTAAAGTGTTTTGACTTTAAAGTTTTATGTCTTAAAAAGCAATTTTTACCAACGAGTTCAGGTCTATTACCCACAACCCACAAGACACTACAGCCACGTATTAAGAATATCTCCCCTCATTGATAACATACTAGTATAAGAGATATTCCCCAAATGTGGGACTGAAATGTCTTGTGGGTACTGTGTGGTCAGATGGGTGGCAGATTCAAGTTCTTACCAAATGTCCAAACACTTTTTGGCTCATTTTTCTTTCACATAGCCGAAAGCAAGAAGGCAAAACGTTATCCAAATATAGCTCAATTGTTCGCTTTCAATACTATTAATTAGCTAGCCACGTAACGTAGAGATAAACTTAAATATGAAAGAAACAAACAAAAACCGAAATCAATTAATTCAGACAAATAAACCCTAACAAAAACAAAGCAAAAAATAACGCAAAAGACCTAGGGTTCCGTTCCATTCCAAAACTCCACTATATTGGTCCAAAACACACTAAAAAATAAAGCTCTAGAGCCCAACACGAACCAAACAAAAACTAAGCTCATCCGAGTCCAACAATCTTGCCAAAAGCCTGTCTCGTTTCACACCCACCCATGCACACGTGTCAACTCTCCATTAACCGTTTCACTTCACCTCTGTGCATGCGACATCTCACGTGCCTTCTTGACTCCTCCTTTCCCTCTTTGGATTCCTTGAAACCCAGGAATCTAATTCCAACTGAACTATTTCAATTCCAATTCGTGGGAATAAGGGTATGGAATTAAAATTGAAATGGGTTATTTGGAAATCTCCCTATATAGATCATATCAATATCAAATTTGATGCATTTAGGAATGGGGAGGGTTTTTGCTAGTTGCGAGTATAATTAGAGATTATTTCGAGAAAGTTGTAGACATCAAGGCTTATAAGTTTGGCATTGTTTCAATTCACATTGCAAAAACTTAGAAGCGTATAATTTGGCCTTGAATTTTAGAGATTATTTCATCTTGATCGAAGGTGATTCTAAATAGGACTGTTCATAGGAAAGGCCAACCCGACCAAATCAACCAACTTGGGCCAACCCAATTCAAGTCGGCCGAGTTTTCATCAACACCAATCGATTTTTGGGTTGTACAAATTCATAAACTGATGGTTCGGGTCAGTTTCGATTTTCTTGTGTGAAAACCAAAATCGACCAGAACCGAACCGACTTAGTTCCTACTTAACTAAAAACTGAAATATCTGAAAATATATATTCCAATATATTTGTATGTATATTTTTGTTTATATATATATATTTTTAAAATACATATTTCAATTTTAAATATATTTCCAGAAAACTAGGTGGCCATGGGGGCATGGATGAACTTAGAGTCAAAATCGACCCAACCCGGCTCAAACCGACCAGGTTGATATTGCTTAACACTGGGTCGGTTTCGATTTCCATCTCAAGTAACCCGTCCAAGTCGAGTCAATTGGAAAAACCTCAATAAACCGACCTAACCCAACCCATGAACAACCCTAATTCTAAAGTTATCATTTCCTATCTCAAGCAAAAGATTCCAGCTCTTTGGAAGATAAGAAGATAAGACACATCATCAATAACTGCATCAAGCGAAAGGATGGGTTTCAAAGAGGTTTGGCATATAAGTATATCTATGGGAGGCAAGCCAGGCGGCTGATTGGCTGGCACACGAAGCTTTATGTGCTCCTTCAGAGTACGTTAATCTTAGTTTAGCTTCTTTTCCTTCCCCTCTTTTTTCTATTTGTATTAATGATGTTTGGGGATGTGGTACGAGCCCCTTTTGGTTATAAAAAAAATGGGTTATTCCAATTTCAACTGTTGATTGGATGGAATTAGAATTTCATTTCCATTTTGGGTGGAATAATATTCTCTCGTTCTCTTGTAAATACCAAACAGACTATGGGAAAACATTCCCATTCCATTTTAAAGGATTTTAATTCTTATTCTAATTCCGACGGTAAACCAAACGGATACAGGGCGTAGAGAACTAGAGATTCCTCTGCTAGTCGCTAGTCGGTAAAAATTTAAGGAGAAAGCAGAAGCAAAAAAGTCAGAAACACAAACAGCATGAAAGAGAGGGAAATAACAAGTTTGAGTTTCGCTTCTGGTCGTAATCAACACTAAACTCTTGAAGAGGATCCCGCGCCTGTCAGTTGCCACCTAGCTCCCTAGCTCTAACCGAAATCTCCACTCCCCAGTGCACCGGCCCCATCTCTCTCTCTCTCTCTCTCTATATATATATATATCCATCTATCTTTCTCCTCTCTGTGAATGTTAATGGAAGCTGGGACTCTAGTCTTATCCAGCAATAGTATAGAACCTCCAAAAACCTAGGTTTCTTTCTCCATTAGGTCAAACTCTCTGCCATTAAATCATTTGTTACGTTTTCATTGGTGTGCTGATGGCAATTGATCAGAACTCTATACCGAAGGATCTCCGGCCATTGAACGTATCTCGGACGGTTGCCGAAAAGCCTCGCATTGCTGCTACTTTCGCGGCAGGGAGGAACGTCGAGGGATATTTGCCGAATTCGGTTCGTGACGTTGGTAGCCCTAGGTATAGACCACAGCCGTCGCCGCCTTATTATCCGGCGACGGTTTCCGAAACCGGATATGTAGGTTTAGGGTTTGGCTATCCGGCGAATCCAGGGATGGCTTTCTTTCCTCGCCCGCCTGTACCGGTTGGTAGCGGCAGTGCTGTCACGTGTGCATATGCTGAATTCTCCAATGTTGGGAGCCGGGTGGGAGGTAATGCGGCGGAGCAGGCGAGTGAGGAGGGCGGGGAGGAGTCGGTTTCGGGGAAGAAAGTTAAGTTCTTGTGCAGTTTTGGAGGCAAGATTTTGCCGAGACCCAGTGATGGGATGTTGAGATATGTCGGAGGCCAGACTAGAATCATTGCTGTGAGGAAAGATGCTAGTTTTCAAGAGCTGGTGCAGAAGATGACGGACACCTACGGTCAACCTGTGCACATCAAATATCAACTCCCTGATGAGGATCTTGATGCCCTTGTATCGGTTTTTTGTCCGGAGGATCTTGAGAACATGATGGAGGAGTATGAGAAGCTCGTTGAAAACTCTTCAGATGGATCCGCGAAGCTTCGGGTGTTTCTGTTCTCTGCCTCTGAACTCGACTCGTCTGGTCTTGTGCATTTTGGTGATTTGCAGGATGGCGGGCAGAGGTATGTGGATGCTGTGAATGGAATTCGCGACGGTGTTGGGGGCGGGATTACAAGAAAAGAGAGTACAGCTAGTGCAGCGTCCACACAGAATTCTGATAGTCTGATAAGTGGGGGTGATGCCGCCGATAGTTTCGGTCCCGGTCACGGGGATGGTGGTGGGCCATTCTCCCCGGGCGTGCTATCTCCTCGAGCTGTTATTACTTCTCAGGATGCCGCCACAAGATTGTTGTACAGCGGTCCAAATCCTGTTATTTATACAGATGCTTCCGCAGTCCCTTTGGGTCATCTTCCAGTCACGACGGTTCCTCTTCAGTCTTCTAGACCGGAGTTTGAGTTACAAAGACAGATGCCTTCTATGGGGCAGCAGCATCAGGTATTGGGGTATGATTTGCAGCAACCTTCTGGAATGGAAATTCAACCCTCTGCCTCTTATGTTCATGCTTACCTCGATCCTGACCAGGAAGCCTTCAACCGTGTGGATCATCCACAACTGCCTCCCCAAATTGGCTATACAAATCCTCAGATGTTGGGTATTGCAGGGTCAGCCAGCAGGCTTGCTGATCACCCACAACAGGTCCGGGATAATGCATCTGGTGTTCCTTCTCATCCGTTTATTCCTGCAATAAATATGACAATGGCTTCCTCATCTCCTTATGTTAATA
This sequence comes from Nelumbo lutea, assembly GCF_056320005.1. Taxonomy (NCBI): domain Eukaryota; kingdom Viridiplantae; phylum Streptophyta; class Magnoliopsida; order Proteales; family Nelumbonaceae; genus Nelumbo; species Nelumbo lutea. Next base: position 19,032,819 of record NC_142691.1, read on the forward strand.
CAAAACAGAACGGAATGCAACAATTTGTGCAACCTCAGCAAACACGAGTGGAGCCTTATCCAGAAGAGAATTCAGCTAGGCATAAGGTATTTCAGGTTCCCGTTGATCAGAATTATAAAGCTTATCAGGCTCATCCACATCCTCCCCAGGCCTCAGTCCAATTGCAGGCGGGAGTTTATGGTTGGCATCAGGTACCGCCTACAGATCATGTGGTGTTCTCTGAAGGTTGGGTACCTCATCAACAGGGAAGCTTTCCTGACAATGTTTTGAGACCGGACATGTGCCAAACATCGTTGCCCCATGTACATTCGGACACTTTGATACAGCAGTGCAGGGATGGCTCTGCGAGTACTGTTTCTCACTCGAATGTGGTTTTTCACAGTCTCCACTCAGAGGACAATATGAGGCCTGGGCCAACAGACAGAGCAATAGAAACTGGAATATTGGGGGAGGGCATGGCTGAACACCAAGGAAATGGGATTCGGCCAAGAGTTGTGGGACATTTGGATCCTGAGGTGTCCGCACCTCCACAAGGAATACCTCGATTTGCTCAGAATCTAGAGAGTCAACATGATAATGGGAGGATTCTAGTCCAAAAACTGGGCAACCCTGACAATCTTAGGACGTTATTTCCCTCTGGTTTGATGGGATTCCCAGGTGATTTACAGTCTTGTGGTGTAATTCCTGGCAATATCCCTCAGTCCCGCCAAGAAGATCTTCTGCAGCAGCCTTCAGTGCCACTCCAACATCAAGTTAAACAAGAAACTTTGATGAACAAACCGGCTGGTACTAATGTTCCTCCTGTGAGAGTTGTGTCTTATGAAGCTTCACAACCCTTGGTTCATGAATCTGTCGCAGAATACTCTGGTAAGCTTCCTGGCCTTGTCCCAAAAGAAGACAAATCAGACTCTTGCATTTCATATGACCATCTCAGAACAATTGACACAAAAATGGAAGCAATTCATATAAGTCCACCTGAGGTTTCTGGCTACAAAGAGCAAAGTAGATTACCCTTTGATAGACCTAAAGTTGGAGGGAAGGAAATGTTTGTTACTAGTGACTTTACCAAAACTGGAATTGCTTCTGATGGGAATCATATTAAGCCAATTGAAAAGCTTCCGGTTTCCTCCTTGGAGGTTGTGTACACACATAATATTCAACCTGTAGGGCTGACTCAAGTAGCACCACATCCTACAGTGGGTCATTTGGGACCACAAACACATCTAAAGAATGGAAATCCACATGTGGCTTCTGATGAAATATGGCATGGTAAGCCTGCATTCTCAGGCATTGATTCATCCCATGCCACAGATAGGATCTCACCTGTTTGTGAATGGAAGGATGGAGCTTCATGGTTCCAGTCAGGGATGGTCCTTAATGATGCAGTATTTGGCCCTTCAAGTGGTAATGCCTCGTCTGCTTTTTCTCCACCCAGTGGGGTGGTTGGGGATAATTGGGATTGTGCTTCCTCCAACTCACTTTTCAGCAACCAGGATCCATGGAGTTTGCGACATGATTCACAATTCCCACCTCCAAGACCCGTCAAGGTGCTGACAAGCAAAGAAGCCTTAGTCAAAAGGGATGGTAGTGGACATTCAGGTACAAAAATGCAATTTGAGGAAGCAGTTCTTCACCAGCCATCAGGGAATCTGAACAAGGATTTGGACTCTGAACAACTTTGGTCGGCCAAAGTTGAGAAATCTTTTGGTATTTTTATAACATTATCTATCATATTCATGGTTTCTTTAGGCTGTATGCACATATTTATCATATTCCTCTTCATTGTTTAAGGTGCAGCCGATGAACATATCAAGCAGGAACTTCAGGCTGTTTCCGAAGGTGTTGGTGCTTTTGTTCTTCAGTCATCTATACCTTCTAATCCTGGCTTTTCTGCCCATGAGATTAATCAATCAACTTCTGAAGCCAACAGAGACAGAGAAGTTCAAGATAATGATGGCGAAGGGCAGAATAGATCCAAAATTGAGGTACTTAAGCTACCTCCTCTTCCTTGAATTGTTTAAAGTTTAAGATCAACTTACTTGTCTTATTGTATTGTAATTCAGGACATCAAGACCAAATTACCAGATAAGACATATCTTGGTTTTCCAATTTCAGATGGAATTGGTCGCTTGCAGGTTGAAGATTTGCTGCTTTGACTCTTAACCAGTTGGACTTCTTTGCTGCTTGACCAGCTTATTCATATCTGCCCCTTTTCCTTTCTGGCAGATAATCAAGAACAGTGACCTTGAAGAATTGAGAGAACTAGGTTCTGGCACCTTTGGTACTGTGTATCATGGAAAATGGAGAGGCTCTGATGTTGCCATCAAGAGAATCAATGATAGATGCTTTGCTGGCAAACCATCAGAGGAAGAACGCATGGTTTGTTTCTTGTCAATTAATGCTATTTATGAATTTGAGTAATCACCATTTTTATTGTTTTTCTGTCCTTATACTGTTGCTTCTGCATTTACTCCTCAGAGACATGATTTTTGGAATGAGGCAATCAAGCTTGCCGACTTGCACCATCCAAATGTGTTAGCTTTCTATGGTGTTGTGCTGGATGGCCCTGAGGGCTCTGTTGCAACAGTAACAGAATACATGGTTAATGGATCATTGAAAAATGCTTTGCAAAAGAGTGATAAGTGAGGCCTTATCTTTTTCCTACTTTTGGTTTTAATATATATAGTTATTACAATTCATGATGTACATGTTCTATTCTTCCATTAAATATCCCACGTTCATAATACAAATTCTTATCAGGACCCTTGACAAGCGTAAACGCCTCTTAATTGCAATGGATGTTGCCTTTGGGATGGAGTACCTGCATGCAAAGAATATTGTTCACTTTGACTTAAAGAGTGACAACCTACTTGTCAATCTTCGAGATCCTCATAGGCCAATTTGCAAGGTCAGGGGCTGTGTCTATGATTCATTTGCAACTAGTATTTTATATCGTATACATGTTTGAAAAATTTGTCCCACATTATAACTAGTTATCACATGATATGTTTTAACTTTTAACCAAACCAATTTTATTGAAAGCATGCATTATAAAGACAATTTCATGAGCCTTAACTATAACTCTTTATTGTAAAAAAGAAAAAAGTACATATTAGAGAAAAAGTGAATTACAACAATTAGAGGGTGATGATAAAGTAAGAATTGCACATTGTGTACTAGTAATAATTTAAAAGGCGCACCTAGGTGCATAGGCGAGGAGCATTTTAAGGTTTGCACCCGACCCAGTCCCAGTCACACCACTTTCAAAAGGAGCGTGGCTGGTTGCACCTTATGCCTTAGCCGAAGCATGCACCCTTTTTATTTTTTGTGCTTTTTGGTGTTTTTTGACTGGGACCCCTATTTGCTAATGTTGTTCATTCATTCATTCTAATAAAGGATATTTTTAAAAGATAATTCAAATTATAAATCATTTTTTTAGGGATTAAGAATTGAAGACCCTAACATGGACTTGTTTGGGCTTGGTACAAAGGCGACTTGTAGAATTAGGAATGAATGATGTAAAATCACATTAACTATTTGAAATAATGCAAATGAAAAAAGAAATAGAGAAATTAAAGTTCACTTTGAATACGTTTTATATGTTATGTTTATGTATTTGAATTTGAGCCAATAGGCTTTCTTTAAAGCATTTAGTTTAAAATTAAAGTTTATTTATTTTTTCATTAATAATACTATTATTTTCTTAATTTATTTTGAGTTTTTTACACTTTTTGCAATCTTTTTTTATTTTTTATTTTTTTTTTAAATTTTGTTCCTTGCTTCAAAAAGGCCTGTGCCTCGCCTTGCACCTTGCACCTCGGGTGCAAAATGGCCTTTGCACCCATGCTTAAAATACTAGGTACTAGTGTGTGAGGAGTTTCATGATGGGAAGATGGATGATTTGTTAAGAGGATGGAACAGTATTGCCAATGTGTCACTTAGAAGTCCATAGAAGATTATCAATTGGCAACCCCCCGAAGCTAGCAACTAAAAGTTAATTTTGATGTGCACTATTTAGGCAATTCTGTTGAGTCAGGTATGAATGTGTGGAAGGGATGGTAAGGGATGAAGAAGGCAGGATTTTAATGAGCTTTTTTTGGGGGTGTTGGTTTTAATCCAAGCTCTCATGCTGATGTCACAACAAAATTGGAGAAATTTACTTATAGAATTGCAAATGAAAAGCATGCATTTTGTTTTGTTTTGTTTTGTTTTTTTTTTTTTATCTGGCTCTGTGCTGTACTTCATGATCTTTTTGTGGATATACCATCCCCAATTCCTCTCCATGAAAATAACGTTTTTTTTTGAAGGCCCGTGCAAATAATGTTAGTGCCATCACGATTGCCTCTAATCTAGTCTTCCATAAGCGTACCAAACACATAAGAGGTAGATTGCCACTTCATCAGAGACCAATTTCTTGCTGGGCACATACCTCTTCCTTATATGTCCTCTAGTCTTCAGCTGGCTGACCTTTTCAGTGAGGCTATGACTCAAACTCGTCATCAATTCCTAGTTGACAAATTGATGCTTATCTTTGAACATCAATCTGAGGGGGGGGGGTAGAGATCATATATCATAAGCTTGGGAGTAGAGATCATATATCATAAGCTTGGGAGTATGGTTATATCTTGTATTATAAGCATTGTATCATATGTAATGTTTTTGCTCTCTTTTCTTTCTTTGTTACTTATGAAGGGCAGGTTTGTCCTTTCAACTTCTTGTAACATTTTAATATAAATTCAACTCTTTCTTGGGCATAGGTGACTAAGAACACACCCTTAAACCCTATTCTTGTCTCATTTGAATGGTCCTAACATTTACAACCTTCCACCAAAGCCCTAGCTCCCAATACACCTGAAAGTTCATTCCCCTGTTTTTTCACTCTTGTTCTCTTTCTTGGAGCCCAAGAAGATGACTTTCTATGCAAGGGACAAATCTATTCATATGAGAAAACCCCTAATTGGAATGGTCCCCACAAATAGTCAAGAAACTAATCTCACGCCTCCTACGAGATCACACTTGCGAGTCCAATGAGATTAGCAATCTCAAGATCTAGTGATTACAAGGCGTGTCCCAGCCTCACCTAGGCACACAAGTGAGGTGCATTTTAGGGTATGCACCTCACCTAGGTCCTAGGTGCAGCACTTTCAAAAGGTGCTCACCTGGTGTGCCTAGGCTTGCACCCTATGCTTCAATCCAGGCGCACATCTTTTGAAAATTTGTGTATTTTTCTATTTTTTTCATATTTGCTAATGTTGCTCATTCATTCACCCTAATAAAAGATATTTTTAAAAGGCCTTTAACATTTTATAGTGATTAGGAATTTTAGACCCTGATATCTACATGTTTGGGCTTGCCTCGAGGGGCTTGGTAGAAAAGGTGGCTTCTAGAATCAGGAATGCATAATGTTTAACATCACATTAGCTATTTGAAGTAATGCAATTGGGAAAATATTAAAGAGATTAAGAGTTTACATGCTTTGAATATGTTTCATATGTTATGCTTGATTTTATTTTGAATTTTCATTATGTTTTACATGTAATGTTTATGTATTTTAATTTGAGATAATAGGTTTTTTAAACATTTATTTTAAAATTTAAGTTTATATTTTAATTAATATTGTGTTTAATATCTTAATATTTTGTTTTTTTCGAAATTTTTAGCTTTTTTTATTGAAATTGCTTATTTTTTGAATTTTTGTTCCGTGCTTAAAAAAGGCACACACCTTGCCTTGTGCCTTAGGCACAAAATGGCCTTTGCACTTTTTTTGTGCCTTGCACTTTTAAAACACTGGCAAGATCAACTTGCGATACCAAGCTACCACAAGTCTGGAGCCACAAGATCCAGATGAGTCACGAATTGGATAACTCACGATGGGCTATGTTGTGATATCAATCCATTCTATGAGATCTAACTACTTGTGAGTCTGGATACTAGCGATATCCACTTGTCTCTGCTCGGGAAGTACATACACCCTTGGGAGTGGTCAATAGTGGGGCTACATGCTTGAGTTGTAACTAGAATCCAAGGTACCAACACAAAACTCCCAAACTTGAGCCAGTATTGGAAGGGGTTGCAAAAGTCCCGCTAGAGATCTAATAGTGTACTTGTATTGTTGACAAATGACACATTTGACAATGTAGTTTTGGATAGATTCCCACATTCCCATCAAAGTTCAATTTAGTGATACCACCAGCCAAATTCTCCCATTGAATTGTCACAAGTAATCTTCTTGATGATGAAGAATCAGTCACTGATTTCTAGTTTCTTAGTATATCATCGGTTGTGAACAAGCTGAATTTCTCTTTTGTTTTGACCTAGTGGTGACAAAATTTTCTCTCAACCCTTTAATTGTAGAGAGGATGGACCGAATGGCCCATAACCCATAGACCACAACTGTTTTTATTTCTTTATGTTTCTGTTCTATTTTTTTTGTTAATGGGCCTGTTAAACCTTTTTTTATTCTTGTTTAATTAGTTAGCTGCCCAATTAAAGGTCTAGTAATTTCAGAAAATTAGTAATTATTTCTTAGTGAAAAGATTAGGGAAGGAGGAGCTGTACGAACAACTCTTCTCCTCAACCCTCTCACAGCCGAACTCTTCTTCTTCTTCTTGCTGCTGATATCTACTTTGTATTTCACAACTTTTTAATCAGTCCTCTCACTCTTTTGGGACTGTTTTTCTTCTTGGTATCAGAGCAGGCCCCTTTTTCTTCCTTCTTTTTCTTTTTTTTTTCCCATACAGTGTATGGAGAGATGAATCGAATGAGTGATTGAAGAAGGTATTAAGGAAGATGTCTTGTTCATTGTTTTGTCAGTCTTTGGAGATTTTGCCCAAAAACCCTAATCAACTGGAGAGTTTTGATTGCGGGTCCCACAAGGAGCTTCACCTTGGCGCTCAGTGACTGAAGGGGGCCCCTTTCTTTACCTTGAAGATCGATCCAAGCCTTGTGAAGTTCTGTGAAGCCTACAGGGAGTGGCTGCAATTTTCTTATTTCTCCCGGGTTCTGGGTGAGGCGCAGCTGGCAGATAAGGTGTCATAAAGGCTGGTACTTGGTGTCTGTCTTTTCCTGTCTTCCTTATTTATCATTTGAAGTTGTTTTTGGAGTCCAGAGATAAGGTTTCATCTTTTGAGTACAAGTCTCTGCTACGTTACAAACCTCCTTAGTAGTCCATAGAAATAGACTACTACTAATTTTTGGGAGCATGGAGTTTAATCAAGACATCCCAACAATGTCTCTTATCCCTCTTTTTTTTTGAAAGATTGATCATCTTCACTAGCATATTATGACCATTCTAGATATTATTGCCATCAAGTTTAACCGTGGTGATTCATTTCCCAGGCTGATCACCCATGCAAAATGTCCATAGGAATAGTACGGCCACCATCGCTTGTTATCATTAGAAACTTCACTTGTCATAGACATGATAGTTTTCAAGGCGCCAAGGCGAGGCTAGGTGACAGGGGGGCGCCTTGTCGCCTAGTAGCCTAGGCGATGGATTTTTTTATGTAGGAAACATAGATCCTAGGGTAGTTCCCTAGGTACCTTAATCATATTTCCTTAATAATTATTCATAAGACAAGTATAGAGTTCATGTTAAGTATAGAAAATCAGCATATTAATGAGAACAAAAAGAAGAAGGAAAAGAAAAATAAAAAAAAATATAGGGGCTGAACCCTTATTTTTGTTATAGGAAAAGAAAAAAAGTAAAAGTAGTAGTAGTAGTAGAATATTGTAGTTTAATAGTGCTATTTTATAATTACGTACAAAACTGCTTGATGATTAGGCGAGACGAGCCTCAGAAGGGTGCCTTGTTGCCTTGACAACTATGCTAAATGATAGAGGCAAATTAGTACTCCTATCTCAATGCTTGACTACACATGGTCAGAACCACTTGCAAGAAACAATGGCTTATTGGGGATTGGGATGAAGGCCATAAAACTGTCATTTTTAGCAACTGCAGACTTGCCATAGGTCCAAAAAGCATCGACTGGAAACACACTACACTGCACACGGTCCAATGAGAACACTTCTAGTGTTGGGTGGTAAAGCTGGTCCCCTCCTACACATTAGGTGAAAATAAACTTTGATGGGTGCTCTGTTAATAACCTAGGTCCTTCTGGAGTTGGGTGTTTTTAGAGACGAGGAAGGAAGAGTGCTGAACCTATTCTCAGGCCCAATTGGGGTAGGAGATTCTCTAAGGGCAGAAGTGTTGGCTTTACTCCAAGGCCAAAGATTGGCTAAACATTGGGGACTGTGACAGTTAGAAGTGGAAGGAGACTTCAAGTTGGTAATAGGATGGATGCAAACAAGAAGCTTGGTACTTGGTCGTTCGGGCAACACTTAATGGAAATTATATGTTTAACAAGGGAGCTTAGGTGCAGTTCAGGTGGACTAGAAGAACATCAAATGGAATTGCAGATGTTTTAGCAAAACAAGGAGTAAATAGGAAGGCTTTGTTCTGGTCTGTTTTGTAAGAATCTTTCTTGAGGGTTTTTTTTTTTATCAGTAAAAATCTTTCATTAATAACAGAGAGATTAAGATACAATAGCTAAAGATTGCATAGGAAATTGCAATCTCCAGCAATCAGTTACAATTCTGCCCATTACAATGAAGATCTATTTGCCCCTTGTTTTGCTAGGGTATCCGCCATCCCATTTGCATCCCTTTTAACCCAACCAAACTGAGAGTTGAATTTCCTTGCAAGTGTGTCAATTTCTCTGAAAATAAACTTAAGCTTCCAAGGTGCTGATGTGATGTTTTTGGCCCAAGAGATGACCAATAGAGTCTCCTTCAATTTCTAAGTCTGTTGTTTCTATCTGCTCAGCCATCTTTAGACCTTGAAGTAGGGCTAGAGATTGAGCCTATATTGAGTCACCATAACCTATTGGTCCAGAGCAGAGTGCCACCACCACACCCAGATAATTTCTGAACACACCCCCTATTCCTGCCCTTCCAGGGTTGCCAAGAGAACTCCCATCGAAATTCAGTTTTAGTTTGTTCCATGCTGGTGGCTTCCATTCCATGCTTACAAGAACTTTGGGTACATCTGTTTGTGCTATTTCAGCCCAATTCCTTGGTATCTCATTTGTGGAGTAGTTTCTAAATATCTCCATGGTCTTCACCCAATCTTTCTTGAGGTTTCACCATCCTTCTTTGGGTGGTGACAATTGTACTTCGTATAGGAGCAGAAAAAGACTACCATTTCTATTTAAATATTCCGCCAAATCTATCCAAACCAGATTCTTTGATCTGGAATTAGGATTGGATCAAACTTTTAACAGCCTCAAATGAGTCAAACCCCAACAACCATACTCCTAAATAATAGAGGCAATGTTAGTACTCCTTTTTCAATGCTCAACTATACATGGTCAGAACCACTTCCAAGAAACAATGTCTTCTAAGGGTGAAGCCCATCAAAACATCATTGCTAGCAACTGCAGACTTGCCACAAGGTCCAAAAAGCATTGACTGGTCACACACTACACTGCACACAACCTAAGGAGAACACTCTAAGTCTGATGTTGGGTGGTAAAAAAGGGGCAGAAAAACAATACCATTCCTTAAATATTCCACAAAATCAGTCCAAACCGGATTCATTAGATCTGGAATTATGATTTGGTCAAACTTTTAACTTTTAAACAGCCTCAAATGAGTCAAACCCCAACAAACTTCTCAGTCAAACTGCCAAACTGAAAACCTTGAACCCAAGAAATTATACTTAAAAACATCTTGAAAAAATGTAACCTCGAACCCAAGAAACAAATATCTTTTGTCAAACTGTAAGATCCATTTGAATCCAAGTTTCTCCATCCATGCAGCTGCTGGCCTCGCCATGGTGCCATGACATTAGGAAGGCACTGTTTGACATATGTTTCTCAGTGGAAGGCTCTAATGCTAAATTGTTATAAAACCTTGGCATTCAATTGTGGGATAGGCAATTTTACCCATTCCCTTTTTCTTACATTCAAAGAAACATCACTAATGGTAATTATATTAATGCCCCCTGCTATTATGTTTCACACTCCTGCACTAAAAGTCAGTGTTGTCAAAGACTCAAAGCATTGGGCAGTCCTCGACTATAGATCAACCAACTAGTTACAGGAAAAGGCAGAAAAATGAGATAAGTCAGAGAAAATAGAGAAGAAATAACAATTAGGGGGTAAACCATTCAATCCCCCTTACTTTTTATTCAAAGAAATATCACTGTTAGTATATACTAAAAATCAGCATTCTCAATGTATCAACCAGTCCTTGATTAGATTAACTAACTAATTAATTGAGAAGTATCCCAATGCTTCACTAACTAGTTAGTCAATAATCATGTCAGAGGGACCAGTTGCTGATACTTGTGATGTGTCATTGTAAGGTAATTACAATGTTGCCCTTTGCTATTTCACATACCTCTAAAAGTCAAAGCATTGACTACATCAACTAGTTAGAGAAGGCAGAAGGAATGATGGAACAAGAGAGGAGAGCAATTCAGGGTTCAATGGTGGGATTAGACTATTTAACCTATTCCTAGGGGTGTTCATTTGTAGCCTGGCCTGGAAATTTCTGGGATTGGCCTGTGTTTTGTGTCGAGGTCCAGCCCAGACCATATGTATGTGTGCATGTGTGTGTGTTATTTTGTAATATATAAATATTATAATAGGATACTATAATAGGATATTATATAAAATATTGGAAATATTACAGGGAGGCACCCTGTACTTAAGGGGCTAGCAACACTTAAGGGCCTCAACTTTCACTTACAACAAACCTGTACTTAAGAGGCACCCTGTTATTTCAGAAATCAACACTCAAGTACAGCCGTTGGCATTCCGTTAGTTATCTGGAGCACACGATGTCATGTGTGTTTTGAAATGATCTGTACGTTAACCATGTTCATTTCTATCATTTTGCAATTTTATTCTCTCAAGTCTCAACTACTCAAGTTGTGAATGGGCATTTTGGTAAGTTTACCAGTCACCATTAACATCGTTTAATCGACTTGGACTTTGAGTGTTGATTTTTGAAACTACAAGGTACTCCATTGTCACAAGTGAAAGCTGAGGTCCTTAAGTGTCACTACCCCAAAGTACAGGGTACCTTTCTATAATTTTCTCTAAAATATATTGAGCACCCATTGTTTGATGACGAATGCACTAAATGGAATGGTGAAACAGGATTCATGTAGCAGACTCCATATAGTTGGGACAATGCTTAGATGATGATGATTTGAAGTCATAGGCCCAGAAACCCTGGCCCAGCCCATTTTATTTAAAGAAGCATCACCAATGGTATAATTAAAATGATGCCCCACCAAAAATCTGCATTATTAGCGCATCGACTAGCCATCAACTAGATCAACTAACTGGTTAATTGACAGCGAGACCGACTGCTTCATCAACTAATCAGTCAATACTCACAATGTGATTACTTAGGATGACTAAGCATTTTCTAGGTTGACTAGTCAATTCAACCCATAATATTGTTTTAAACTTGTGCATGGGTTTATCTATAATTATTTAAAATAGTTGTATATGCTTTTTATTTGGTCCATTCATGCTAGTTGCTTTAAGCATTTGATATTGTTCATGTTGATAGTTTATAAATGGAAATAAGGCATATAATAAAATAAGACGGTGAAGTTCTCTTAAGATTCTTTTCTATCAGTGGTGTATTGCTATGGAGTTGCCTCAAATAAAGGATTTCTTTTAATAATAGCATGCTAATATTGGATGAAATATTTTGAGCTACTTTATTTCTGATAGAAAAATATCTGGCACCATATAAGAGTTTTGGTTTACAAGGTTTTTAAATTAAATCTTCAAATCTAGTTCTCTTCACCACCAAAAAGATAATAAAAACTGCTCTCTTACGTAATGCTCCAATTTTGGACAAAGGACCTAGTAAATAGCATGATATTAAGCCAGATGATCTCAGCTCTTTTATTTCTGGACTCTATGAAACAAGTATCTGACCCCATGATGAGTTTGTTGTTGATTATAAAATGATTGAAATTATTACATCTTGTTCTGATGCCAGGTTGGTGATTTGGGTCTCTCAAAAGTGAAATGTCAGACCCTTATCTCAGGTGGTGTTCGGGGAACACTACCATGGATGGCACCGGAGCTTCTAAATGGCAGCAGCAATCTGGTCTCTGAGAAGGTATTTTCTGATGCTCCTATTTCTGAGTTGGCCATCAATAAGACACCTTTATGCTTAAGACATTGGACAGTATGTTTGTATTTTGATATTTATTGGTGTAACCATAGGTTGATGTGTTCTCCTTTGGCATTGTAATGTGGGAACTTCTTACTGGAGAAGAGCCATATGCAGATTTGCACTATGGAGCAATCATTGGTAATATTTAAAGTTTAAACTGCACCCACTGCTCCCCTCAATTGTAGTTAAAGATTTATTACTTCTAATTTTCATGCTTTGAACACAAATAGGCGGTATCGTGAGCAACACCTTGAGGCCTCCGGTGCCAGAAACTTGTGATCCAGAGTGGAGATCACTGATGGAGAGATGCTGGTCATCAGACCCATCAGAGAGACCAAGCTTCACAGAGATTGCAAATCAATTACGGTCTATGGCAGCAAATCTTCCTCCGAAAGGACAAGCCCAACAACTCTCTCCTACACAACCACAGACACAAAAATGATTTCCAGAAAGCAATCTCATTTCCTTTGTTCTTTTATGTCATTGTACTTTTCTTACAGTTGAAGAACTATCCACCTTGCACAAAGGTTACAGGTTAGGTGGACCGATTTTGAATAGATATTGTAGTTCTCAAATGTTTGCACCTACGGTTTATTTGATATCATATGTATAAAACAGTGTGTACATGACCTTGTTATTTTGTCCCTTTGCAGAAAATCTCACGCTTAGACACATGAAAAGTTCCGTCACAAATAGTGCAATACTTTGGACTAAATGTGCCTTTTAAATGCTTGTGTGACTATTTAGTATCAGTTGATCACTCAGTCTTGTTTACTTTTGCACACTCATGACACATTCTTAGCAGAGCAAAATCTTTAATGCCCTTCCAATGGTGTGACTCCTATAATGAAGGGTCCATGCAAGCCTTCAACTTCGAAGTATCGAGTTTTATTAAGGCTTCGTTTGTAAAGAGTGATAACAGACATGCTAACACAGCCTAGCAAAAGCACAACCCATGCAATCTGAAAGAATGATATAGTTCAGCTACCATGGAACGTTGTATTAAGGCTTAGTTTGGAAAGAGTACCAGTGCAAAACCTTGTATTCTGTATCACTAAACGAGTCTGGATCTCCTGCCCACAGAAAAACTCTGCCCATGTCTATCCACATAACATCGCATCTACACATGGTGAACATCTCATCCTCTAAAATGATATTATATAGGAAGAGATATTCTCAATTCACGGGTGTAGTGTGCTGTGAGTAGACGTGGGCAGAGTTTTTGAGGGTAGGTCATCGGAGTCTCACTAAACCTATATTTGCATTATACATATTTGTGTTTGTATTCTTTCCAAACTGAGCCTAATTTGAGGTTACTGGCACACAACAGTTTTAGTGATGTATTGACTATTGATCGTTGAAGTTGATATCCATGATTGTCTTTAAGGTCCATTTGGTTCACAGTTGGGATCGGAATGGTTTATTCCTTTCACCAAACTGGAATTGAAATCTCGGAATCAGAATTGGATGGGGAATGGATTCTCGTTCTAGGGGAGGGGGGAGGGAGTGGAATAGGGGAATGCTATTTCATCAGGAATGGGAATGAAATTCTAATTCCATCTATCCAAATGGTTGAAATTGGAACGACATTTTCAAATTTTTATTCCCACAAAGCAAACGGATCCTTAATTATCTCACCATTTTCAAATGTTTCTTGGTGTACTGCAGTAGTTCAAACTTATTATATGCTATCAAGATTTTGTGTATACCTTACAAGTCATAAACATTATAAGGTTTTGTTCGTCTTCCTCCTTCCGCTTTGATGGCGCAGGCGCCCAACACTCCTTTTCGCTGGACTGCTCTGCTATGCAGTTTGTTTCCCGACGAAACCTTGTCGGAGAACCTGGTCGTTGCTCCCCTTTCCTATAGAAGTTTTGGCAGAGATTGAACTGCGTTTAAGGCAGGCAATCCGGCGGTTTGATTTTGGATGGTACTGGATTCGCCATATCCTTTCTGACGACGTCTCAAAGTGCAGTTGCGGCAGAGGACTCGGACGAGTTCTTGGGGAAGAATACAATCGCATTGTTAAAGAAGAGAAGAAGATCACGAAAGAACTTCCAGTTGCAACCAGAGTGTCGTCCTTCCGACCTCGATCTCACTGTTTCAAGATCAAGATGTTGTCGGACCAAGCTTCTGTACCTGCTCGTAGTTTTTTTTGCGTCAATACAGAGGAGAGGAGGAAGACGATTGTCTGCCCTTTATTGATATTTTTCTTAAAAAGCTTTTCTATTTTAGTTATTATATATAAAAAAATTACTCTTTATTGATATTAAGGGCAAAAAGTTGCCCTTATCTGCAAGAAACCCTATAAAAAAAGCAGCAGTGGCACCTATATCAAGTAAAGAATAAAGAATGTGTGTTTCTGTACATACACGATAATCTGAATGAAGTAAATCAGAAAGCATCAACTAGAAGATAAAGAGTGGACCGCTGGTACTATTTCGTCAAATTCAGTTGTATGAAAAATGAAAGCAGTTCAAATATGCTGAATGAATTTATGGTACAAGGGGTGCTCCATTGATGACAAGCTTTCTGCTGCAATTGTCGCTCTTTAGAGATGAATATTTGCTCATCAATTAACTATCGAATGGAAATTGAGCTCCATTGCTGGTCTCGGCGTTGTTCGCAGACACCCCAGTTGGGTTGGCAAACCGCATCGAGAAGTCAAGGTGTTCATCTTCGTTTTCGAAGTTAAGAGCATAACTGTAGGAATCATACTGAAACAGGGTCCTCCGTTTTCTGTGCCCACCAAACCTTCGAATGAAGTTCTTCCACTTTGGTCCAGCCAGTAACTCTGTCATCTCCTTCACTGCCTTCACCGTCTTCATCCACCAGCTCTCTGTGTTCTCTCCTTGCTGCTGCCGCTGCAACAGATAACTACTTTCAGCTTTGTTGGACCGTCTCCGTCTAAAGCAGAGGCGGAAGCAGGTACACCCACCGGACCCAAAGTACTCATAATCTTCCATCTCTTGTTCTTCTTTCAATTCTGGAGCTATGCTGCCAAAATCTGGTTTCCCATGAGCTGTGGCCATCGTGAGGGAGGGAATTAAGAAGTTGTTTAGTTGTGGAGAGATGAAGAGAGAAGGGGAGGATGGAGGGAGATGGAATATGCCATCACCATCATCATATATAACAGGAGTAAAGAAAGAGAGAACTCCATTACAAGGAGGATACTGCGTTTATAAAATCTTGTGGGTCCGAGACATGAACACTATTAGGTCGGCATGGTTGATTAGAATTTCTGACGCGGTTTCTTTCATTTGAAGACTGGAAAGCCCAAGTAGCAAGGAGAATCATATCATGGTGGTTTCAACTTTTTTTTTTTTTCTATAATCCTCCTTCCTGGAAGCAAGTCTACTCTTTCCTGAGGGGAAAAATGTAATAGGAATTGGTCGTGTAGGGCTGACGCGGCTGTATTAGTATTACAAGTCAGAATCCTTAGACAAGCCTCCTTTTACACGTAAATTCGGATTAGATAGCATCCTTTACACGTACACGTAAGTTGAAATGGCTGTCACCCTCACTCACATCTTTGAAACGAAAGGATTGAAGATATTTATTTTCTTTTTTCTAAGGCCCGTTGGTTGGACCACAGAGGGATGGTTGCAGGACGGCTTTCAAATGGAGGAATCTATGGCCAATCTGGACCGTCTGTTTTGACAGTTGGGACCTTTCCTAGCCCACATCAGCCAATCTTAGCTGTCTGTTTTGACAGTTGGACGGTCTGCTTTGGCTGCTTTCTGAATATTTTAAATATTTAGATGGTACCCACAAAGAAGGACTAGAAGATGGGAAAGGGACAATTTTTGGGCCTCTTTTGACTCCCATTTCCAAGTAAGTCCCAACCATGTTGCCACATGAGAAAGGTCCTTTGAGTTTTTAATTAAATATTCATTAGTTACATAGTTTTTTTTTTTTTTAATTATATGATAATGGAAGAAATTCCATTTTCTGGTATCTGGATTGGCCCAGATACGAGCTCTTCCACTCCTCTAATAGAAGCTTCATGGAGGATGATATTTCTGTTAGGTTGTGTCTGGTTTGATAGAAAATAAGAGAGAAACAGAAAGTTGAAGGGAAGTTTGTTAATAACTTTTGTGGAACTTTAATCTCAAGTTTCTTCTCCAAAAAATTGCGAAAAATATAATGTGGTGATTGAGTTCATTGTTGTAAGATTGATTGTGGAAATCCAAACTCACCGGATGCTTAAGCAGCAAATAACCCACTGTTTGCAGTAACTAGATTAATGATTTTTGTGCTTTTCCTTATGACAAAATAGTTGGGTAAGAGTATAGAGAGAGAGAGATGGAATTCAAGCAAGGTATCAGCAATAAAAGAAAACATCTGAAATTCAGAGATCCACAATAGAAGACTATCCGCCAAGATCTTCAATCCTTTATTCAATAACTATTCTACTTTCATTCTTTGTTAAGAAATTCATGTAAGATGTTTCTGCAGTCAAACCTTTGTTTATGGGCTTTTGTCGTTTGAGAGTCGGGAATTTTCTTTTCTTACTACCTTGAGTTTTTAATTTTCATACGTTATATTTGTTTAGATAGGATACAACGGCACAACCTGAGGAACCTGACCCAAATTAGGCCCAACTAAGGTTGGACTTTGGCATCGGTTGAGCTTGGAGTTTTGGGCTTTAGTCTAGTTGGGCAATAGGAATCAGGCCTAACAACAATCCAGAGTATGGGCAGTTGTGGCCTCAAATAGCCTGACCCCTCTAAGTGGAGCTTGAGATAGCCCAACCATTTAGGCTAAGCCTCTGGCTGAGGGACTAACTCTTATGGTATTGCCTGGCTTGGCCTTGAACCTGGCCTTACTTGCCCAAACTGCACTTTTTATAGTTTATGGACCCTATTTTTCTCATTTGAGGAAACGAAACAGGGAAGAGGTGTCCCCTCTGGATTAGCTGCATATTTCCTCACCCTCTCCATGTTAGCCTAGTATTTTCTTGTATTGAAATTTTCTCCAAGTTAAACAAGTAGTCTATGGTTTTGTGTCTCAAATTGAAAAAGGATAGTAGGTTTCATGGTTTGGTCATTTAGTGAGTTTTCATGAACAATAGAGATGGCAACAAGGCAGGTTCTAGGAGGGTTTTGTAAATTCTAAACCTATTTGCCTTCTTAGACACCTCAACCCATACCCTCTCCAAAACCTATAGCGTGTTAGATTTTAGAATCCAAACCCTCTCCAGGCATAAAAATGGAAAACCCTCTCCGCATTTGAGGGTGGGGCAAATTGGGTTAGTGGGTTGGGTTGAGAATCCACATCTATTTTGCTTTTGTGTATAGAAATAAACAAGTAAAATATCATGAACAAACATCCAAATTTTCAATTTTTTGATTAAAACATGGGAAAAACACATAAACTATCAATCATCCTTTACATAAAATTCAAAATAGTATTAAACTCAACACTTGATACACAAGTTCATATTGCCTTCCAACAATATGCGGGGGTTGCGATGGTTGGGTTTAGCCTAATACTGTACCATACCATACTATATCCATATATGTGCAGGTTGTAAAATCTCAAAACCCATCATGGCCCCAAAATCCAGTTTTTAAGCAAAAACAAAAAAAACAGAAAAAAGGTGCCACTAAGACAAGTATCCACTAGGTAGGGTAGAAATTGCCATCCCTAGCAAACAACTTAAGAATCTTTCACATAGAAAATTAATTTGGAGCAAAGGCTACTTTTGATTGCATGCAATTTTATTTGCACTAATAGTCTAACACAAATGCATGGAAGTGCAAATGAAAAGAATGCAAATTCTAGTTTTTTTTTTTTTTTTGGGGGGGTGGGGTTAGTTTATTCCATTGTTTTTAAAAACGAACTGGTGACCGAACCGGTCAGGGGTCCGGTTACCGGTTCGAACGGTCTGACCGTTTGACCCAAACAACTGGCCTATTCTGACAAAAAATAAAAAAAAATGGAAAATGGTTCGAACCATTTGAACGGTTAACTGGCCGATTCAATGGTTTGCTGACCAAAATCAATGGTTTTGAGGGAAAAAATGGTTTTGGAGGAAAACAGAACCAATGGGGTGACTGATTCCCGGTTTTTCCGGTCCAACCATCTGGTTTGGTCCAGTTTTAAAAACAGTGGTTTATTCTGCTTCAGGTCTTAAAATTTGAAACAAAATTAAATCAGAATATGCACCCAAACCATTTGTACTAATATAGTTTTGAATCAGTGCAAATTTGCACTGCAACCAAAGGCAGCGTAAAGGCGGGTTCACAAATTACTATTAATACAATTCTAACCTCCAAAATTCGCCACGTGTTAAACGTTATAACTTTGAACAGCTCATATTAGTTACAGAAGCCACCAATACAAGCCGGGGTACATGACTGATACGGATGGCCATAAAATTGAATATGTGGGATTGCTTATGGTTGGTTCCATGGGTGATTTTTTAGATAAATGTTTATCTAAAAACGCTACTTTAAATGTCTATTTTGTTGCGTGTTTCAAGAAATATCCTTTGAAGTTGCTTTCCACTTCAAGAAACATGAATTTGATATTTCTCCAAATGTACTATGCATACAAATCAAAATATTTCAGTTTTCTACTATTTATTTGATAAATCGTGAAACTAAATAATAATTTTATATATAATAAACACCGACGCCTATGTATCGTTGATATAGTGACATTTTTTCAAAAAACACCTTTTATATATATCACCAATTATACCTGAATCAGCCACAGAACCTTTCTCTGAAACAAATAGGTGGGTTTGCCCAAAAACGCTCTCTACTAACTAACCTGTTTAGAAAACCCTTTTTCCTTTAAAAATTGATCAAATCAGATGAAATGCATCTTACAATATAAAACCTTGTATTTTATATTGCTAATTCTTATAATTTCACTATATGGATTTGTATTTGTATTTGTATTCTTTCAAAAGCTCAGTACTAGATTTTAAACTGATCTCGGCTCCAATTATTCTATGATCTATGATTTTAGACTGTTGAACTGGTTTCTGATTTTTTTTTTCAGAAATTTCTCTATTTCTTTAGATTATATTATGGTTTGACCCATTTACCCAGATGTTTGAACCGGAGACCCATCTTCCCTCTAAATCAGGTTTAATAAAATACTTATGAAATTAATTTTTTAATCTATATCCTTAACAGATAAAAACAAAACAAAATGACGGTAAACAATCTATTCCCACATCGAGCATTACCAAAAAAAGAAAACAAAACAAAGCTCCCATAGAATCTAAATCTAGGATGAACCAATCTCTCTCACTCTCTCACTCTCTCTCTCTCTATAATCTGTGGCTCTGCTGCAGTGCAGAGAGAAAAGGCTGAAAGCTGAATGTGCACTGTGATTTGCCTTTTACGAAAAGTCTGTAATAATGTTTCACTGCCACTCACGTACGTAAATGATTAACGCAGTGTCTAATTGTCTTACTTCCCCTTTAACCCTACAAATCAAAAGAATTTTTTTTTTAACAAAGACCCGGGTCCCACTCAACCATCTCTGTCCATCAATCAAAGTTAGCCCTCGATCCTACTCAATAAATAAATAATTAAAAATAAAGATTAAATTTCTTTCAATCACGTGTCATTTCTCCTTGCTGATTTCCTCTTCCCCTCAGGCGACTTGGGTTGGTGAGAGACAGAGAGAGAGACCCATTTTTTCAAATAAAATAATGCATTTATTAGTTCACAATGATGGCTTTGATCCTTCGTCTCTCTGTTTTCCAACGTAGTCAGTAGTCAGTGGGACCTACAAGCCACTTCTCATGTACAAACTGGAGTTCCTTTGCAGTGCACTTCACGTGACTTTCACGTGTACATAATGCTTGGATGCCAACTTCTTCAGGTGGGATTTTTAGATTATATGCTGCGAAAATGGATCTGTCTTCACTTCAGGTGGGGTGGGTACCCTACCAACACTAGAGCTGGTGGGTCTGAATTCTGATGTCAACTATTAAAATCCTCTGGTCAATAAAATATAGGGTCACATTCTTTCATGTTTGTTTCTTTGTTTAATTGCTTTTCATCTTTTCCTTTTGTCTTGTATAAAAAACTATGTACCAGAACCAAAGATTCAATCTTTTGCCTTCTGGGTTGAAAGGGTTGATTTTTAGATGAAATTTCAACTAATTCTATTGTGGGTCATTGGGTTGGATTTCAAAGAAAAAACAAGAATTGAAATGATGAACTAGGTGGGTAGAACTCAGATAACAAATCTTCCAGAGTACATACCTTAATTAGTTTTTATCAATAAGAACTTCAATGGAAGAGGAAATTTGGGAGCAAAACTCACTAGCTTTTGGGTATTGTTTAAGCCAGAAAAATTGGCAGCCTATCCCCTGGTTTCTATGGATTTAAAGGGAGGACTGAAACTTGTTTTAATTTCCAGTCCCAAACCCTATATGTACTTGGGCATTGGATTTTCTTCTTGCTTCACAAATGATGCACCAATTCACCCATAGTTCTTTTAAGGTTTGTCTTCAGTCTCTCTTCATGAAATCCATCCCTTCCCCATATACAAATTTTACAGGTTGATTGGTGTCAAAATTCATAAGTGAAGAAATACACTGTAAAACCATCATCTTCATCAATTCCACAAACGAACATGACAGAGTATACTATATATTCCCCTCTGCATTTTTTTCCATCTACAAATAAGCCAAGAATTAACACGTCAGAGAGAGAGAGTGCAGAGAACAGCGGTCCGTGTTTTTCGCTTGATTTTCTCTGCAATGATTAAGTAAAAACCCACTTCAGTCTCTTAACTGGACGAGTGTTTGGTAAACAGTAATGAAATCAGTCGGCTCAACTGCTGGAGTTGCCATAACAACCATTGGTAATAGTTATAATTAAGCCAACGAGAATTAATTACCCAAGTGTAATAGTTAATCAAGAAGCCAAGAACAAGGATTGGAAAATGGAAATTCGAATTCAATTAATTATTTATTACGATCTATCGGACATGGTGATTCACCATTGGTGAATGGTGATCTTCGTACACTTTTTTCTGGCCCTCCTGGGTTTGGGTTTGAATGGAAGCTCTATAACCGCTGGATCCAATCATCCAAAATCCAAATCCTCTCTCTCCCTCAGCACAAGAGAGACTGCTGAGCTGAAGAGGGGGCGGGGAAGCTGGCGTGTTATCAGGTATGAATCAAGTCGCCCGTCTTATCGTAATCGATGGCGATACCATTATCATCCATCAATCTCTCTCTCTCCTCCTTCACTCGCACAGTGACAGTTTCTCTCTCCTGTGTGTGCAGTGCAGTTGAGAGACTGTAGCACACACACTGCATCTCCTTCACCCGGCTTTCATGGGGGATTATCCTCCCCGTCTCTCATCAGTCTCCAGACAAAACCAACATCCCCTGTTATCATTATTCATTTATTTATTCGTACTTTCATTTTAATTATCCATGCACTTCAAGAAGTTGCAGAATGAGAGAGAGATGCATCCAGGCAACCCAAATCCTAATGAAACCATTGGCCAAGATATATGGCAATGGCGAAGCACCATTACGTAGAGTTGGCACTACTGCTATGAAGAAGAAAACAAGTTCGTGATGGAGTGAAAAACAACAAATCAAGGCGTAGAAATGCAGAAAATGAGAAAACCTATTTCTGAAATACAACTTAAAACCCCAAGACAGTGAACCTTTTCTTAAACGAGTATGTACTGCACATGAAAGATGGACTTTCAACTCTGAGACCATTTTCTATTTTCTCTCCAATCATCTCATGGGTGCAATTCCTACAAAAAATAGAACATCCATGCAAAGCAAAAAGAGTGGTTGCAGGTTTTTTCCTTTTTCAAACATACTACATGCAACCCATTAGAGAGAGAGAGAGAGAGAGAGAGAGTGAGAGAGAGTGAGAGGGATCAGAAGGCTAAGAGCCTAAGACTACCAAAAAAGGGAGAAAATGAGGGGGAGGGAGGAAGGTCATCTAGGGAAACCCAGAGCAGAAGCTGCAGTGACAGTGCTGTTTGAGAACTTCAGACCAAGCTTCAAATCAAGCTCTACCTTGGTGGGTTTCCGCTCTTCAGCTGCAGAACTGAAGAGATGAGCCACAGATGTAACGACGCAACACGTCCTTCCGCTTTGTGGCTTTGGCTTCTTCTTCTCCAACGACGATGACGACGAGAACGACGACGACGCAGAAGTTTCAGGCAAGGGCGAGGGAATTTCGAAATTAGTCCGCGCTTTGGACCCTCTCAGTCGCCTGGCGGCCGCATCGTAAGCCCGCGCCGCCTCCTCCGCCGTATCGAACGTGCCGAGCCAGTGCCTACACCGCCCTATACGGTCCCGAATCTCCGCCGACCACCTCCCCCACGGCCTCTTCCGGACCCCCCTAAAACTCCTCTGCACCGAAACACTACCACGTTTCTCCGCCACTGCATTCGACGCTTCGGTGCCGATACGCTGCGGAGCCGAAACCGACACCAACCCCGACCTTCCATTACTACCGTCACCACCAATTCTGTTCCCGAACAGAACCCGTGGCCCAACAACAGCTGCAATTCCTTCAAGAACAGGAAATTCATTATCGTTCTCCATCCCCAACGAAACCTCCCCCGAAACGGCCTCATTCTTTACTGGGTCATCAAGTTTTGCGACGGAGAGGGAAGAGAAAGAAAGCTGGGTCCCGAAAACAGCAGATCCATAATAGAACGACGGGCATTCCTTCACAAACCGAAACGTTTCGGACGCTTCGAACAGTTCTTGACCAATAAAGAAGGGTAACGTTGCGTACTTCTCACTGTTGCCCATCTTCTGTTCTTTGTGCTCGAGCGAAAACGACGAACAAAGAGATTCAGGAGATGGGGTTGCGGATAACTCGGTACCGACTTTTGTCTGTCGATCAGAGTCTCCGCCCTTTAAATGAACCCTGAATTTACTACCAATCTCTATATATAAAAAACTCAAAAAAACCATTAAATTAATGAAAATTCGAAAAATTATAAAAAAAGGGGGTTAAAGAAAATCAAGGATTAAAGATATTCCTGTCATTTTCGATGCGACCGACACCGTATCGCTTTCATTTTACATGCCCCATCCGTTCCGTCCGAACCTTTTCGGGAGCAGGAGTGAGATTATACTCCTGCTCATCTCCCCAAACCACCCTTCAAGCTTCTGAATTTACAGCCCTGTAGTTGTGGGCATGGTTGTCATTAATGGAAATCAGATGGGCATTTGAATTTTGTTGATTTGACGGGGTGGATCAGCGCATGATCTCGAGGATTTGATGGCTTGCTGGCGGTCCGATTGCGTAAAACCGCTCTCGAGCTGCGGGTAGCGGTGTCGTCAAAGGACAAGATTGTTTGACCGCGACATGTTTACATATATTACTCTGAGACTGTGACTGTGCGTTTGTGCGAGTGAGGAGTGAGAGGGTAGTGTTGAGCTGATTCATGATTCATGGTCATGGGGGTAGTGTAACCAATATAGCTACTTTATCAGAATTGGTGGGCCCTGACCCACATCAGTCATTTGGCCCCACCAAGCAAAGAATGTTGAGAGGGGCCACAAGAGTTTATCAAACGGTTCATATGGGTAGAGAATTAGAGATTCAAGTGGTGGGACCAAAGGAGTAGGCTGAGGTGGGGTTGGTCACCCTGAAATGAGGGCAAGAGGGAAAGGAGGGATGTTTGGATTATTAAGGAACTTTCGGCAGGAATAAGAGAGAATGTCGGTCTAAAAAGCTTATAGAAATGAGGATTTCAAAACAAAAGCTAGGCTTATTTTGTCTGGTTGGAGGGTCTTCTTGAAAAGGCGTGAGAAGAGGGGAGAGATGGGTTCCCAAGGAGGGAGGGAGGCCGCACGCGGGGATTTTTAGTGTTTTTCACACACTTCGGACTGAGATCTCATGAATTGAGAGATGGGGAGTAGTCATTGGGGAAGGGAGTTCATTGGGGTTTGAGAAAGATGAGAGAGAGAGAGAGAAGAAGGAGGAGAGAGAATTCCCAAAAGAAGACAGAAAGAGGGTTTACTCTAGACTGGTAGTGTATCATGGGTTTGTAATGAGCTAATGATCTTGTTGCTGTAGTTTAAGCAGAAAGGAGAGAGGGATGAATCTCCTTTTTCTTTTCTTTTTTCTTGTTCTTTTTGGGTAATTGATGGTAGACCTTTTATAAAGCTTCTAACTCCAGATTCCATTGATCAGGAGGTTGTGAAAAAGAATGGGGGGATTGAATTGAAATTTCAGGGGATGATCTTTTAACCATCTGATGTATTAAACACTGTTTTGGATAGCCCTTTATAATATAGAACTAGAACTGGTGGATTTAAAGGTTGTTTGGTTGACTTTGGGATTTCTTGTACACCTGTTTTCTTCTAGATATAGAGTTCAAATATGGGCTGAAGTGAACATGCAGATGGACTATGCCCTCCATCCATTCCAGTAGGGCTTCATATTGGGGTTGGACATTGTCACCCAGTAAATTGTCTGTCTCTCATTTTTCCTTTGATGCCCAAAGAGTGTTGTCAGACCACTTATAAATGGTTCATATGGACAGGGTACATGGACGGTTGATCTTGGTTAAGCAGAATAACTTTACTGTTTTTGTGTTTCAGTAGATAAAATAATCATATACATAAAGATTTCAGTACTGAATGAGGCTAAAATTGATGAACTGAATGACTTATTACTTTATTTTTTAATGAATAATAATAAAATATTCAATAGAATAGTGATATGCGCCCAATTTTCAACCCCATAACCTCTTAAAAACTTATTCACCAAAGGAAACATCAATAACTTCTCAAAGGGTCTCTTTTTTCTTTATGAAATGCTAATCTTACTCTTGCCAAGAGAGTTATAAATGTACTGGCATCTACTTTTCAAGAGTATATACTACCATCCCTGATTTCTGAAAACTCCAACCAATTAGACCCAAAATTGGGTTGAACCAGTTGGGTTTCGGGTTGGCCCATGCCAAGTTGTTCCAACCTAATTTCTGAAAACCCAACCCGATTAGGCCCAAATTGGGTTCAATGAGTTGGGCTGTGGATTGACCCATGCCAAGTTGCACGAGAGAGAGAGAGAGAGATCCACCAATTAAATCAATTATCATGCTTCTTGCAGTGCGATGTTCTGAAACTCCACCATAATGAAAAATAAAGGGTTTTTTAGTCGTTTTCGTTTTACCAAATGCCGCTCCTCTTAAGGGTGTCAATGGACCGGTTTTTGGTTGGATCATGTCCAAATTAAAATCAATTTAGATGGATTGAATGGACTAATAAGACATTGAATTGAACCAATTCAAACTTAATGGTCCAAAGTATTTATTGGATTGGATTGGACCCGGCCATTTGTTATAGATTTATATTGGATTGGGCCAGGTTGAATCGATATCTAGTCCATTGATAAAAGATAAAAATACAAGTGAAAATGGACCACATTTGGATTGGAACCAATCTAAATCAAAACTAATTTGAATAAATTGAACGGTCCAGACATTGAATTGGACCACTCTAAAATGGTCCAAAGTATTCATTGGATTGGATTGGACTGATCTGTCTATAATGGACTCATAGTGGACCAAAGCTGGTCCAATTGACACCCCTAGCCCCTCCTAGACTTATAAACATACTTAGTAGTATTCTATATGTGTTGCCTCTGGTCTTTGATAACATGATTTGTGGGCCTGTTCAAAAGATTTAAAAGGGTTCTGTTTTGCAAATGGGTTTTGCTGACCATAGCCCAAGCCAAGCAATTTTTTTAAGAAGTATAATTTGCTTCCTTGGACAGTACAAATACAAGATTTAGAAATATCATATACAAGGGTTTGCATTCTACATATTTGCATTTGTACTCTCCTTAGAAACAAACTCACCCGTGAGTCTCAATCTCTCTTGTGACTTTTTTTTTTGGATAAATTGACCATACTCCACCTCAGAATTCTGAATTCAACTACAGACCTACAATAATTCAAAATTATAAATACCTCCACCTATAACACTCATACTCACCTGTGAATTGGCATCAATTCCAAGTTGGCACCTACCCCAACTGTACCGTGGAACTAAGATTTCTAGGGTGGGTTGAACAATACACCCCCCTCTTGTCGTTATGTTTGACTTGCTAGAAAATTAGAGAGAAACAGAAAGTTAAGGACCAAACATAGCCACAAAAAAGTTCATGAATTACAGAGTCAAAATTCAGCCAATAGGAATATTTCACCTCCAAAACAACTGAAACATATTGGATGTTTACATGTTGTGTAATTCCAAAATCCAAGCTGTAAATGTATGGCATTGTGTTGTAGCACTTGAGCCCACATCTGCCCCTCACAGAGCGTGCCCAACTTGCATATCACAGCGTGCATTGGAAGCATCTCTCATAATTGTCATTGGGAGATGTTCTCAATATACGGTTGGGATGTGCTGTGGAGCATTTGTGGGGATGCAGATGTGAATTCATAGCACATGGCGCAGATAAAGAATGGTAGCTTCAACAATATCTGGGTTGGGTTCGGTCAAGGTTGAAGCTTTGGTAATCCAAACCCATATCTTTATATTTGATATAAAAATAGGGTTCCATTATGATACCGAAAAGACATGATAATGGAAAAGCTTTTAACCAATAACCAATCAAGTAGTATTTATACCAATAGCAAATCAAGTAGTATTTATCCATCAGTTACTTATAAGGTGGCAATTGGCCAGTTGTTAAGGTCTCCAGCTAGTTGCAGTAGAGACTTGGGATTAGAGTTGTCAATGGACCTGATATTGGTCCAACCCAACATGCTTCAATATAATTCATTACAGATGGGCCAGGTCCAGTTCAATCCAATCTAATGAGAATGCTTCGGACCATTCTGGACCAGTCCAATTCAATATTTGGGCCATCCAATCTGCTCAAATTGGTTTTAATTTAGATTGGGTCAAATTCAAACTTGATCCGTTGACACCCATACTCTTTATCTTCTGTTAATGGACCAGATATTGGTTTAATCTGCCTTAGTCCAATATAAATTTGTTGATGCTCAGTTTGGTCGAGGGCAACAAAGTAAATTCACTCCCAATCTTCAAAGGAAGGTCGAAGGCTTTGAGGATTCGGAGGAGACAAGCCGAGGTCAAGACGGATTGCTCCTTCAGATACTGTAGAAGTCGAGGGCTAGTACTAAGAAGGGCATCCAAAGAGGGACGAGATGTGGTTCCCGCGGTAGTGAATCTGCAAGGGAGAAGGCGTCAAAGGCCTCAGGTGAGAACCAAAGGCGAGGACTCCAATAGTCAAGTTAGTATGTGCACCAGGTAAGTAATGAGTCTGGAGCTGAGAGGTCCATATGAGGTCTCAGGTAGCGCTAAGTCCTTAGAAGAGAGAGCACTAGAGATCACAAAGGTTTCAAATCCCTTACCTTGTGGGTTGGAGCTGCCAGGGAGTAGTTGGGCTCAAATGGTCCGGATGCAAGCCGTACGAGGGCTTGGAAAGATCCTCTACCAGAACCATGCGGTGCCCTATGGTTGGGCCTGCCTAGTCCACATAGGGTAACCTTGAGCGTCCTCATAGCGAGTTTACGCTAGCACCCTCTAGTTGACATGCGTCAGCCCCGTCTAGGCCAGCCGAATGCGCCTACATCAAAATTCGTTATAGATGGATCAGGTCCAATCATCCAATAAATACTTTGGACCATTAAGTATCTGAGCTGGTCAAATTTAATGTCTTATTGGACAGTCGAACCTGTTCAAATTGAATTTGATTTGAACAGGTCCAACCCAAATCCGGTCCATTGACACCCTACATGGGATCAAATCCCACCTGCACTAGGGTTGTTTTGGGGGATGGGCTACCCCCTTTACTTCACATTGTTTCTTAATCCTCTCAGAATTTTGTGGTTTTTTTTAATTAAAAAAAACAAACAAACAAGCAGCTATTTAAATTCACAGCCACAATCAATTAGTTCCCTCAACTCAGTTCCCAAAATCCATGGTTTTTAAAACCGAATCGATCAGGGGTCCGGTTACCGGTTCGAACAATCTGACCATTCGACCCAAACGATCGGCCCGTATAGACAAAAATATAAAAAAAATTAAAAATTTGAAAAACAGTCAAAACCATTTGAATGATTAACCGACCTATTCAGCCATTTGCTAACTAAAATCAACGGTTTTAGGGAAAAATGACCGGTTCCCAGTTTTTCCGGGCCGATCCGGTTTTGAAAACCATGCACATGGACATGTTTCAGTTATAAGTTTAAAGGCAACTTCCAGCAATCTATGAATTGTTTTTGAAATTCAAATTAATTCTGGCGTATCCACCATTTTATAGGTTAGTTTTGTAGTTTTTACCTGCAAATGTTTGAAACCCATCTAATGGTGTACTCCCTTTTCTCTATCGCCTCATAAATGACAAAAGAGATATTTTTGATGCATATGCATGCATGTAGTGTCCTGGATATATGGATAGGAATGTAGGAAGAGTTTGTGGGTAAGAGATCTAAGTTCCCTTGCAAACAAAGATTTACTACCCAATTTTCAGTTGTTTATTTTAGAAAATAAAACCGTAGAGAATGGCAATTCAGTCTGTCGACTTTACCTAAATGCTTTTCATCAAAAACCATGTCAAAATGTCTATAATTTCAATTCCCAACACAATTCTGAGGAAAGAAAGAAAGAAAAAGATGAGGAGTGACAAACATGGACTTGATAAGCAAGAATTTGTCTCCTTTGGAACTGTATTGCTTCTTCCAGGTATTCAATCTTCTCCTAAATTTTATTTGTGGATCATCAACAAAGTTGAATTCTTTAGCTTTATTACCTCCAACTAATAGGCAAAGCCCAAGATTAAGGAGGTAACATGGTTGGTTTTGTTTTTTAATACGAAAACAATTGCAAGATTAGTAAAATCAATATATTTGTGCTGATATAATAATTATTACAGTTTTTGAAAAATAAATGTACATTAACAACGAACATCTGCTAAAAATACAAAGCAAATATTTGCCGTGAATTTGCAGGTCATAAAATTTAAATCAAAGTATCATATATATCGCGTAAAAGGTTAATACTTATTTCTTATCTTATGTTTACTTACACACATACATATCATGTGCCCTAAACCAGTTAAGAAAATGCCAAATCGATACTAGTAAGGCTTTGGTTAAAGCTTTAGAGTAGGGGGGGGTAACGAGCCAAGCTCAAGCCTACTAGAGTTTGCTTCGTGAGGTTCGCGAACCAGTTTGAATATATATATATATCAGAAAAATATTATAATTCTTAATTTTTTAAATATCAAATAAGAATATTTTTATATAATTTTTTATTTTAAAAAATATTTTTTCTCGAACCGAGCTCGAACTTGAGCTCGAGCCTCGTATATTTGGCTTGGCTCAGCTCGAATCCACCCCTACTTCAAAGATGATTTGGATTATGCCCATTTGATGGGTTTAATTCCAATTTCCAAGTTTAATGGAGGTCATTTGGATTGAAAGTTTGGAGCTGATCAAAATAAAATTAAATAATAGAAGACAAAGGAATATTTTAGTCCCACTATCTCATTTTCCAAATGAACAAGAATGAGAGAAAGAGACAGATGGATAAAGAAGATTCAAAGAAGATTCAAAGACCTTTATAGCTTTGGATAAGTGCAGTACAAATGGTGTATGTGAGTGAAGAGAACAAGAGAGTATGGACTTGGCTAATCTGTAAGAAGAGATATGTTTTCCCCTTTCAAAAGCAACCTTTGAAAATTTTGTTTGAAAATGCACACTGCTTTTGCTTTTGCTTTTCTTCTTCTACCTCTAGAACAACAAAAGGGTTCTGCCAAAATCTTATCCAAAGGCCTCTCTAATCGAACAGCTCCACCACTTAATCCCACTACGGTTGGCATGCATCACTTATACCCAACAATGCAGCACTTCTCCATACTTGGTTGCCTTAATGCTTCAGAAAATTGGGCCCATGATTTTTATTCTGAACTGAACCACTTTGGTTTCACTTTGTGTCTCATTATCTGTTCTCAGCAGTCGGCACTTTATTTGTTGACTCTGCTCAAGGCCAACAAAAATCTGGTGTTCTTCATACGCAATTTGCGTTTGGGGTGGTCATAGCTCACAAAGGGATAACATCTTTTTGGGTTCTAAAACTTGCCACGTGCTAAGGAGTTGATTAATTAAAATGTGATAAGGATTTGTTCAATTTTACTGCAAATATTTGATCATGGAGAAATGCTCATTTACTGCTTTCAGAGATGGGACTTTAACTCATTTTCTTTTGAGGTTGTGTTTGCTTTGAAAGAAGATGAAAGGAAAAGGAAAGGTAGAGAAACCAGTACAAATTTTGTATAAATTACCCTATTTTTCTTTCAAACCAAACACTGCCTTAAAATTAATGTGGTTTGGATATTTGCTGGTGCGGGTAAAGGAAGATCGTCTCATTTATCAAACTAAATAAATCTACATCTCACCATATATTTACTTATTTTTTGTTGATTAAAAAATGAATTAAATAATAACAAATTATTTTAAAGCCAATCAAATCACTCTAAGAAAAAAATGAATTAAATGATTAAAAAATTAATTAATAATTTAAAAATGATTGAATTAAATAATAACAATGGATAAACCTCTATTAGAAAAGATAACCCGTTAAAATCAATCAAGTAAATTACTCGCCAAAACTAAAGATGGGCCCGTCCGGAAGAACTAAAACCTGAGAAGTCAGCAAAGTTCCTTAACCCATCATTACACCAAAAAAATGGACTGGTCTATTTAATATTTTCAAATCCAGGAGAACTAAGACCTCACAAGTGAGAACTGCTGTTGGATTCAAATCCCCAAAATTAAAATAAAAAAAATTAAAATATAAATAATACCATATCTATATTATATCTAAAAGCGTGAATATAGTGTATTGTTTATGACTAAAATTATTCCTTACTTTTTTGTTTGAGAAAGGCTATAAAAATCATTTTGTTACAGTTTTAAATCAGATTTATTGGCTACTAAAATACCTATAATTGTGTATTTAGTCCATTTCTAATAGTAAGGGTTGAAAATATGACTTCAATTATTACTTCCCAGTTCCCACATCATTTAATCCCCTCTCATTAAGTCTTATACTTAGGTATTAACTCCCATTTTTTCTTATTAAATCCTATATTAAGTTATTTTCACTAATAAATACCACTAATTAGCATGGTTTTAAAAAATGATCTAGAAACGGGACTGTTAGGTTCAAACGAACAGTCCATTCTGACAACAAAAATTAAAAATAAAAAATGGCCAAAAACTATTGAATAGGTCAACGGTTTGACCGCCCAAGTCAACGGGTTATTGATTGATTCAACGGTTTTTGGCCAGGGAGCAGGTTTGAGGTAAAACGGAGCCAATTTCCTGGACAGTTCTCAGGCCAAATGGTCCAACCATCCGAGTCAATGGCATTTCGAAAACCATGCTATTTTCAATACCAGACCGAACCGGATGGTCAAACCAAAACAAATCGGGAACCAGTCACCTCCATTTCACCCAAAAATCACTTTTTTAGAAAAATAAACCATTGATTTGACCAGCGAACCGCTGACCCAGGCAGTTGAATTGTCGACCTGAACAATGGTTTTTGGCCTTTTTTTTTTGTTGGAATGGGTTGTCCATTCGATCCAAAAACCAACCCCTAGAACAGTTCCTTGTCTGGTCCAATTTTAAAAGCCTTGAAAATTAGATCTATGCCAATATTTTTAGTAATATAAACCCATATATTTTAAAATTAACTCAAAAATAAAAACCACTCTTTATTCAAGTGGTGGCTAAGCAATTCAACCATCCGAATCCAACTAATCAACCTATGAAGTCATAGTTAGATAATAAAATATTTAAAATAAAAATAAATATAGAAAATTACAAAAATGTAGAAAAAATTAGTCACACTTATGATATTTTTATAAATCAAATTTAAAAAAGTGTAATTAACAATGAAATATTGATAATGAAAATGAAATACATAATTTAGAATTAATAGAAAATGAAATTATTTTACAATTTGACAAAGACCAATGGTTCAACTTTTGGGTTAAACGTGTTAACATTTATTGTCATTAATAAATAATAAAAATTAGTAAAATATAAAAATACATAAATTTTCCAAAAAAAATTCAGGCATATGTATAATATCATGTAATTATCATATTAAACAAGAAGTAAGTGTGACATATCAAAATTATTTTTACACATGAAAATACAAAAAGAAAATTATAGAAAAAAAAATGAACACATGTATAATTCTATATTCACACTACTATTAAAAATATGAATACCGTGGAACTTTCTTTTGACTAAAATACTCATTTTTTGAGTTTAGTCCCTATTTAATTGTGAGGTTTAAATTATAAATTGAGCTACTATTTTTCACTTCATTCAATTCCTTATATTTAAATCTTACATTTCTTGATAAATGAACAAAAACAAACACCTAAAAGATAAAACATTACAAAAGAAGAATCTAGCCAAACAGGTAGGCTTCTCAATGATACTTTAAACTTTACAACTCGGTTCGATTATCACATATTTGGATGCAGTGTTTATATAATCAGATTCAGATTTTGGATTTTACAATTTGCATTTTATTAATAATAAAAACAATATATATATATATAAACAAAAAATTAAAATACATATTTATAGAATTTTTTTATATATTATTACAATCATCATCATCATCATCATCTAGAATTGACACGTGCAAAGTGAAAGTTTGAAAATGCCCATATTTGTGTATTTAGTCCATCTCTTATTAAATCCTATATTTAAGTTATTTTTTTACTAATATATGCTACTAACTAGATATATGTCAATATTTTTAACAATATGAACTTATATATTTTAAAATTGACTAAAAAACAAAATCATTCTTTATCCAAGTGGTGGCTAAGCAATTCAATCATCCAAATCAAATCGATCAATCTATGAAGTCATAGTTAGGTAATAAAATCTTTAAAATATAAATAAATATAAAAAATTACAAAAATATAGAAAAAATTAGAAACATTTATGATATTTTCATTAATCAAATTAAAAAAAAATAAGTGCAATAAATGAGAATTATATTTATTGATGATGAAAGTGGAATACATAATTTCTAACTAACCAAAATGAAATTATTTTATTATTTGGCAAAGATAAATAGTTTAACTTTTGGGTCAAAATTTTTAACCTTTAATGTCATAATTAATAAATAAAATTAATAAACTATAAAAATATAAAAATGAAAAAACTATAAATATAGAAAATGAACACATCTATAATTCTATATTTACAATACTATTAAAAATATGGCTAAGATTGTGGAACTTTCTTTTGACTAAAATACTCATTTTTTAATTTAGTCCTTATTTAATTGTAAGGTTTAAATTGTAAATTGAACTATTATTTTTCACCTCATTCAATTCCCTCTATTTAAATATTACATTTTTTTTTATAAAAGATAAAACATTATAAAAAAAAGAGTCTAGCCAAGCAGGTAGGCCTGTCAATGATACTTGAAATTTCACAACTTGATCCAATTATCGCATATTTATACAACGTGTTTATGTAATCAAATTTGGTTTTGGCAATCTACATCCAATTAATAATTAAAACAAAAAAAATGCATGAAATTTTATAGAAAATTTTGGATACACTATTAATATCATTATCATAATCTAGAATTGCCCGCGTGCAAAGCATATATGTCCTTGACCCTGACCCTGGTTGAGAATTCTTATTAATCTCCATTCCCATCCCCGCCCTGTCAAAGCAATCCCCACGGGCAAGGTTTAGCTGAACGTTTTCATTGTTCAGCGGGTTTTGGAACCAATGATAAGGTTCCATGCTGGTATTTAAATACATGGGGTTCGTATCTTTTACAATGGAGCCCATGAATTTATTACTGGTGCGGAACCTCATCATTGGGAATAGGGATGCCTTTATATGGTCTAACTATTGTGAGGCTCACGAAGCGCATTTGAGATCTCTTGCCCTTTTGGTTCGGAGATTGTTTCACGCCCAAAGATGGACTCCGCGTAAACGGATAGTGTTTATCCAATCGTGTCCAAAGTGGGTGGGGTGATAATCGACTCTTTTGATGTGGCACTGTGATCCTAGGGAAGTCGGAGATGATAACCTACTTAACGAAGAGGTCGCCTGACACGTCAGGAAGGTCACTAGTTGAACTCGGGCTAGGTTGATGAAAGCAAGTCGCCTCTTACACCGGCCTAAAGTCTTACCAGTCATTTGCAGTTCGATCTACTAAGGTCATCAAGGCAGGCGCGAGGTGTTCGAGGCGCTCCTAAGGTCTGCTTACATGGTGTTGAAATGTCGTTTGACTGTTTTGAGGTGCCACGTGTCGTCACGTCATTGGAGGGCCAAACCACTCATCATCACTTCCTTTTAGTTAGTTGGGGCCTGGGGGAACTTGAGGTTGAGGGGGCCAGCAATAGGTAGACCACGTGGCTAGTCGAAATCTAAATTGTCCAAATGGAATAGTGTGCCCCTTTGGACATGTCATTGCATAGCCATAATGCAGGAGATGACCTATCCACACCATCTCTCATCTCTGTACCCATATGTGGAGCTTTTTCCCACTCTACTACCTCTTAGGCTATGTTTGGTTTGAAGGAAATGATAGGGAAAGGAAGAAAATTCATACAAGGTTTGTAAAGGTTTTTCCACCTTTTCTTTCATTTCCCTACTTTTTCCTTCGATCCAAACACAGCCTTATTTCTGATATTTCAGCATAACAGAAGGGATTTTCTTGCTGTTGGACTGAGTCTGCCTGATGTCTGCCATATTAACAGGGAAAATATGGCAGTCTCTCTCTGACATTTGAACAACCAATAACGCTGCAATGCGGATTGGGCGGCCAGTTCACTGTTCATGATTAATCAGGGTCCTGGTTCCTATAAAAAACCTTGATTTGCTATATCCGCAGGGCGGACTGGCTGAGAGATAACCACGGTCATACAGCGAAAGAAATCCATGAGATCCTTTCAGAAGAGATATGATAGTCTGTAATTTGAACAAAAGTGGCCGTTGGCTCCAAGTATTGTAGAGCAGACATCCATTTCAATTTTATTGATTGGTTTTTGGTATATTCATCACCTGTGGCCAAACTACTAATTAGTTCATGGTGGGATAGGGTGTTTGGTTCCGTTTACATTTATTCAATAAATATTTTATACTTGTATGATTGTAAAATCAAGAAATACAAATAATGAAAGCGTTTATGATACATAGGCACCATTAGGCACCGCATCAACAAAATGACAATAAATGCCTACCCGTTTCATAAAGCTCCAAAGTGAAACTTCAAACAAGAGAGGCACACATAAATCAAAATTTGCTTTGCAAATTTCGATACACACAAATGCAGTTAATGAGGCATTTGCTGATAGGGTGCCTATGTGGCACCGTCAATAAACGTTTACTCATTAAACGTAAACGGAACCAAACAAATACTTTATATACTGCTCGCCTTTTGGAGAAAGGATTGCTAAGTGGATACAAATCACCATCTAGAGGATCGCACAGAAAGGTTCACGGGTCAGATGTTCAACCAGGGTCAGAGGTTCCGGCTCTGGTTCAGTTTTCTAAACACGGCAAATCACACTCTTCCGGTGTAACTTTCCCAGAATTTCGTTTCTCGTTCAGTATGAAATTCTTCCACAGTCCACGGTAGCATAGTCAATTCTTGTTCCTCTACCCTTGACACACTTAGGCTCAGTTTGGAAGAAATATAAATGTAAATATGTAGACTGCAAAACCCTATGTTTTATATTATTTTGTATGTATTTGCATTGTACATATTTGTAGTTGTACTCTTTCCAAACTGAGTCTTAGTACTTGTCAATTTATCATTTTTAAAATTTTCTTTAAAATAATTTTAAGTGGATTGATATGTATCCGATAAGTAACTTCGATCAGGAAGTTCTAACATGAAGACCGGGTTGAGTCTACTTTGGTGAGCAACCAATCTCAATTCTCAACCACCATTTTGATTAAGTTGAATCACCTCAGGATGCATACTCGTAAATGACTCTTGGTTTTTTGAATACCCTTCAATCCAAGTCTGGTGATTCGGAGAGACTGGAGCGCTCGAGACAGATTTTGAAGCTGAAGAGCATGAATTGATTCTCAATAATGGCTTTTAGGATCAAACCGTCCAAACAGGTACGCTCGTGTTTTATGTTCTGGAATGATGAATTGGTAATCAAAACCTAGCATAAGATTATTCATTGGAGGGAAGTGTTACATCTATTTTGCAAATGTAATTCTATTTATTTTGATGAAAGCTCTTCAGGGATAAATAGAATTTGGAAATCGGCAAGGAGCTGCAAGGACAAGCTATTTAGGCTTTTGAAATCAGTTCTTCAGCCAGAGAACCTAGCTGGCTAGCTCTAGGCAGGGGCTGATTAGCAGTTTCTGAGTTACCCCCAAGATTTGTCAACCACGGCCAAAATAGCCACTTTGGATAATAACTGGTTAGAGTTGATTTAAGCCTGGCACCAATTGACCAAAATACAATGCTTAAGGTAATAATATTTTTTACAGCCTCTAATGCCACAATCAGTTAATCACAATTGTTCTTCACCCAGACCATCAGTTAGACGTTCAGTATGCTATTTTTTCCACAAAAACAGTTGGGTTTTGCACTAGCACAATGACATAATGCACTAATGATACAAATGAAGAAAAAGGGGAAAACAAAAGAGATGCATTTGATGCTTCTAATAGTGTAATGCTGGAGAAATGGAAAGTAGTGCAGATTAGTTGCTTGCTTAGAAACACTGTTTTTGACATATAGACTACATAAATCATCTCTCTGTATTATGCTGTAGTTTTACCTCCACAAAAAGACATTGCTGATCACGCTATGGTCACTAGTAAAAAATAAAAACTGCTGGGAGTATCATGCAAGAAATTATTACACTGTACACCCACAACCTGTAAACTATTCTTATTGACAGATATATAGAATAAAAATCTTAAATCTGCCAATGCAGCGAGGGGGATAAGGAAAATGAAAAAAAGGAGAGGATCAAAGATACAGGTAGCTTCTGTTCCACAGGTTATATTCTCAAATTTGAGATGCTTAATTTGATAGCACTACATGCGTTGTAGATACCTCTGTGGCTTCAAGTGTAAGCATACCTGTCAATCAGAAGTGATCGATATTCTAACCAACCAATTGTAAATACTAGACAGCTGCCTCACTACATAACCTCTTCTCTGTAAAAGTAAAATCAATATCTCCATGCGCAATCCTGCAGTATTACCAAGCAGTCGTATTCTGTACTTTTCTATGCACTACATTGTATTATATGATGCGGGATCACCCATTGGATTGCAAAGCATGGATGGATCATCTGTGTTTGGATCTTAATTTTGGCACATCAGCTACAGGAAGCGTTCGCCACTGTTTTCACCTGCATTACTTCTTTTCCAAATTTTAGTTGGCAGGAAGTCCGTTAAATAATGTCTTTAGGCATGAAGATATACTTTTAGCGAAATCATACCTCTTGCGCTTGCTCTTCAGGGCAGTGGATGATGAAGGGTTACTATGCCAGTTTCTCTTCCTCTGGTTGATGAACCAGTTATTAATCTGCTTTAATTGCAAGCCTGTTTCTTGAACTAACCTGGCCTTATCCTCCTCCTGAAACAGGATTCAGAAACCTGGTAATAACTCAATTAGGTCAATTGAATAACTGTAGCAAGTGAAGATAAGCCAGACTTACTGTTGGATATGGCCACTTAGCATGTGATTGCCACCAGGCCTTTAAGAGGGAGGTTGTATCTCCTGGGAGTTTTCCTGCTCTTCTTTTGCGTAGAATCTCCTCCCTTATGTCCACAATTTTCTCCTTGTAACCCTAAAAGACAGAATATCGATAAGCAACCTTGAACATGCACAACAATAAACTATAGAATATTATAAACCTATGACCTTACCTGTTTCAGCTCATGCTTCAGCTCTTGCCTCACGCGTTCCATCAAGGACCTCTCACTCTCTGTTGGGATAAGAGGACCAAAACCCATGCTGTCTGTCCCATCCAAGCTTCCATCAAACAAGTTGGCATCACTATCTGCTTGGTCATCATCATCATCTGACATTGTTGCGCCTGTGCCTTCACCTGGTGAGACACCTGTTCATGCAAGCATGGTTGGTCACATTAATTTCAACAGAAACAGGAAATTATGAGAACAAAAAGAATGAACACTTTGAATGTGCACGGATCTGAGTACAAATGACAAACTAATTGCATTTTCAGTCATCAATACACGTCAACAGATCAACTCAATAGTGCATTTTCTAACTTGAATATTTTAGAAAACCAGTCTCAAAGAGAAAGCCTTTTCCTGGGTTTAGAAAACAAATATATCACTAAATGGATGTTAAAAAAATAATAAAAGCTAATAAAAAAGTTAAACAAAAAAAGGATAAGCAACAGATATGACAAATTCCTCCACACAAACCAACAAATTTGGAGGGGGAAAAACTCTAGACAACAAAAACAAGAGATTGAGGAGTAAATAAGCTTTACCTACACCAATCTAAATCATATAGACAAATACTTTAAATGGTAGATCACTAAAATCTTCAGGAAGAAATCAGAAGGCAAAGGATTAATGCTCACACAAGAAACAGGAAAGAAGATAAAAAAAAAAACTGGAAAAAATAAGATAAGGAAACTGAAAAAAAAAAAAAAAGATAAGGCACAAAATAGATAAAAGATTAGAAAGAAAGATCTGTTTGTTTGTTTGAAAATGTAAATAATTTAGCTTATGTACTAAATGGGGTGAATCCAATTATACATGTTTTTGTGTAAAAGATTAGAAAGCGACAAACTAAATCTCAGGAGAATATAAACATAATATGAGTTTCTTACTAGCCCCCCCGGCTCTATTACAAGTATTCTTAGGTTTAACCCAATTCTTCTTCTAGTAGCTAGTCATGCCAACTAGCCAGATCAGCAACCCAAATATAAAGAAAAAAAAAAAAAAACGACATTCTTAAACCAGCATCCCATCTAACTGCTGTATTGTATTTTGCAAAACTAGAAAGTTGAATTGCATAGTGTGGCCAGTGATTACATGTAAAGCCCTGCAGTGTCCTCTGACCCAGACTAACCTCCTAACAATGAAGAGGTCATGTATATTCAGCAAAAAAAAAGAAGAGGTCATGTACCAAAAGCTTGTGGTAGAAAGGGATTCACAGGTAATTGTGGGGTGGCTTACAAGGACAAGTTCTTGGAGATATAGACATATTATGAGGGAGAGATTAAAAAGCTAGACCATGTCTTTGTAGACATCCAATAAAGTTGGAATGGTACAGAGAATATTAAAAAGCTGCAAAAGTGAGCTACACAGTCTACAGATGGGCATCAACAACCAACTTCTTGGCTGATAGTCTAGCAAAACAGGGGGCAAATCAAAATCAGTTGTACTAGGGTTTTATTCCCTAATAAGAGGATTTTTTAAAAGTCTACAATAGGGCTAACCATGGCAAGCTAATTATTGAGGTGCTTGACAGACGCGTTGTATTGTATATTATTCTTTTCAGCTAAATTAATAGTGTCATTGGTTGTTAAAGACCAGAAAAACCATGTATCCAAAATATTATGTTTAAAAGAATATTATTCTAGTGTTCTGATACACACACAATAAAAATGTGAATATGATACACATCAAAACGATCTGGAGTAAACTAAGTACTGATATCTATATCAGAATAAGTGATGCAGATCCATACAGGAATTATTAGGGACCGGGCTAGAAGTGGGTGGATTAGAAGTGAAAGCTACCAAACAAGCACATCACAACCAACCAAAACAAATAAGAAAGAAACAAATCCATATATGGAGCAAGTCTTAAAATCCCTACCAAATATCACTCCCATGTATTATGCAAATTTATCAAAAAGAAGATATGATTCACCTGTTAGGCTCTGTAGAGACTGCTCAAGCTCCCAGCAGGCCATTACTGCTTCCATTGCATGGACACGGACATGCTGCTGCAGTTGTTCTTTAAAGGAACATAACAGTAAAACAAAATGTGTCTGCATACCAAGGAAAACAAAGAAGATGAAAACAATGGAAAAATCATGATCTTGAAAATCTCAGCAGAAGTCTGTAGTAAATTAAAGGAAAAATTCCACTTTAGTACCCTGAACTTTGGGGGTAGTGTCAAGTTAAGCATCAAAGATAACCATTTCTAATTAATAGCCAACTTGTAATAATAGAGAGTGCTTATGAGTCAAATAAAAGTTAGCACGATATCTTAAGACTGAATTTGGACCAAGGGAGTGGAAATAGAATTGAATTACACTCCCAACCCAATTTCTCGGAGTTCAAATTACTAGCACCCCCCACCATTAAAATGGAAAAGAACTACACAAGGAATTTTTAGATATACAAATATGCAAAATTGAAGGCCTAAATCCACCAGTCTCCAAATTCCACTCTGCTATGAAACTAAACCCAAAAGATGAAATTGCTGACCCTCATCCCCACCCTTCTACCTACAATTCCAGTCCCACCATGATCCGAACACAGCCTTGGTTGAGTTCTTTCAGCCTTCTTAGAGCAATGCATGCTTGGCTTGAGTTGGAAAATTAAAAAAGAAAAAGAAATAAAAACATTCATCTTTGTTCCATCTCATCACCATGCTATACATCAATTGTGTGGTTTGAGGAACTTCAGTAATGCCTCTCCTTGACACCTCATTGCTTATACAACCAACACCTCTGACAACACTTATAGGATTTTGAACACTAAACATAAAAAAATGAGAGTTCTAGCTCAAACTAACAATATATTTTTTTTTTGTTGGAAAAAATTAACAATATATTTTGACAAGTACAATACAGCATCATCATTCCTTGCTTACCTTTCATGTCTAAATATAGCATTGTGTTTATTTAAGTACATGGAAAGTTTGTTTTAAATCATCAAGTAACAAATGGTAATAGTTATTTATCAAGATCCGACTGTGACTTATCAAATGGTAATAAGATGAATAAAAATTCACAAATTTTATCCAG
Organism: Nelumbo lutea; assembly: GCF_056320005.1. Lineage (NCBI taxonomy): Eukaryota > Viridiplantae > Streptophyta > Magnoliopsida > Proteales > Nelumbonaceae > Nelumbo > Nelumbo lutea. Next base: position 19,074,034 of record NC_142691.1, read on the forward strand.
AGACCATGTCAACTAAAAACGTGCTTGATCAGTTCTTGTTAAAGGAATATAGTCTTCTAGGCACTCAATTTAGATTGAAGATATGAATCAATAGTTGCATGTTGTTCAATCACATCCCATCTTAAAGACCAACCACACCAAATCTTTGATGGTGCATGAAAGCTCTTGATTTGGGATGTGAGAAATTGGACATCAACCTTGCATTTAGACACTCATTATAAGAAATGCTCAAGGGTGAAGCCAAGTCAATGGACCATAATGTTTTCTAGTGTTAGGAATTTATAATGAATGTAAATTTTAGAATATGTCTCCATGCACCTTTTATTTCTGGGGGAAGGATTTTTCCGGAAGACAGTTGAAGTAGCTGCTTGCCTGATCAGAATTAATTTCTGTTTTGGCATACCATGGTAATGGATATTGGTACTGCATCACCTTGGTGCACTTAGAGTTAGAATCAGGGAATGAATTAGTGCACTATGAAATCAATTCGAGTCATGGCTAACTCAGAACAGATGATTTTGACAGAGTATTAAAACATTAATTTGATACACCTCAGCCAAGTAACTTACATGATTCCTAACATTGAAACAAGCCAAACTCATAAACAATTATTACAACATTGTTTGATAAGGATTCATTGTTTTGAATTTGAAGAACCTTGCCTCTGGTCAAAAGCTGCAGTTCAATGAGTTGGTCTTCAATAGTGTTGCATACACTCTCCTAAATGGACATGCCCATGCCAAACATGTATTGGATTCCAAAACTCCATGGATTCTCAAGGGATACTTCTAAGTAATGTTTCTCTTCTATCCCCTAGCTTATTTGACATAAATGAATAGTCAATTTACAAGAGGAATGGCATTTTTCATATCAAATATTACTTAGGCTCAGTTTGGAAAGAGTACAAATACAAATATGTAGAGTGCAAAATCTTGTATATTATATTATTTTGTATATATTTGCATTGTACATATTTGTATTTGTACTCTTTCCAAACTGAGCCATAGTAACAAAAGAAACATCTTAGACCCACCCCCGCTGAAGGTATATAATGTTAGAATTAAAAAATTACCAAGCATTTTTATAGTATATACGTCTGCCCATGAGTCCACATTTTCTCGTCTTGCTGGTGAGACAGTGTCCTAGAATATGACAGATTCTGATTCCCTTGTCCCTGTCCATACAACTAGGGGTGAGCATTTAGTTTTTTTGGTTCAAAACCGAACCAAAAAACCGAAATTTTAAAAACCGATTTAACAATATGACAAACCAAACCGAAACCGAAGCATGTGAAAACCGAATAAACCGAACCAATTTTTTTTCGGTTATTTCGGATATTTCGATTAAAACCGAAATTATTTAACTTGAGAGTCTCATTTCACCAAAAAAAAAAAATGTATACCAGTTATGGGGTTACCTGTCCAACTGATGTTTGATTGTGAAGACACATTGACTTAAGCCCTTTCTGATGGTACTGTATGAGAAAAGCTGAGATAGAGGCAATTTCTTTTGTAGCAAAATAATTGAAGATGGCCGGGCTTGTGAGGCAGGGCAGCCACTAACCAGCTGCAATGGCTAACTCTGCCATGCTGCAATGGCAGTGCTGATCCGGTGAAGTAGAGTAGAATTCAAAACAGAGACGTAGGCAAATGCAAGTGAGAGTCTCTGGTTTTTGACCTATTGGGTAGTGGGTTCAGACATTCAGCTGCTATTTTAATGTTTTCTTGCACTCTTTTACGTTTTTCTTATTTCGGAAACTAGCAGGCGCCATTTTACTTGTCTTTTACTTGTTTTTCACTCTTTCATTCTTTATAAATTATAAAGTAAATAATATTAAAAATATATAATTATAATTGTAAATCGGTTTTTTCGGTTAACCGATTTATAAGTATGATAACCGAAACTGAAACCCGAAATACAAAAAAAACCGAAACCGACCGAATAACCAATTAGACCGAACCGATTAAACCAAAACCGAAATTGCGGTTCGGTTTTTTGGTTTTGACCGAATTATGCTCACCCCTACATACAACACTGGTTTTTAAGTGGTCTCTACTTTCTACCCATCAGTTATGATAATTATATCATACCTGCCCAAATATACAGGGAGTTCTCCCCACCATGTATATTAATCTTTACATCATGTCATGTAAAGACTAAAGAGTATTCACATTGTGTGTAATTTCTGTATGTCTCACCATGTTCATTTTCCAATCATTTCCAACAAAGATAACCTTCAAAACATCCATCTCAGCATCATGCAAAATTTGCAATTGGTATTAAAGTTTCACATTGTGTGGTGAAGGGGATATATACCACTCGTGTAGAAAAAGCTTTCCATTATGCTCGTCTGTTTTCCTTTTTCTATCCACACCACAGTACCACACCAAAAGCACCATTTGCTATGCTTCCATCTTTTCTTCTTTTTTTCTAAATTTTGTATCATTTATTTTATCTGTTAATGTAATTTACTAATTAATTATATGAGACAATTTAATCAACTAATATAATATATATCAAAACTTAGTAGATTGGAGATATAAAAACCCAAGAACATGGATCACCAAAACAACTACAAGATTCCAAAGAATAGATAACTTTTCAGACCCTTATTGAATTTCAATTCATAGAAACAGATAATTCGTGTTATAGAACAACAAATTGAAGAATTCAAGCACATTGGAATTAATTTCCACAAGAAAACTGATTAAAACAGAAATTTTTTTCTCAAGTCCTCAAGAACACATAAATTCCTTAGATGAACTAAAATATTAAAGGCATGTTTTGTACAATTGTTCAAATCATTTCCTTAAATAGTTATGCTCTTTCCTTTCCATTTCTTTTGGAGATGATTGCCTTTGTAGTAATGCTTATACAGAAACTACAGTAAGAAATAAAATGATATAAAAGGCAACTTAGTGCATGTGAAAGAAACATCACAAGGGATAAGGGTTAGATACCAGAGGAAAAGAAGAAAATCCAAACTTTGGAACGTAATTATAATGTACTTTATAGCATTTAGACATTCCAGACCTTGTGTTTCCTGTGTCATCTCATCTTGATGTGGAGTAATCAAATCTGATGCTACCAAATAACTCGATCATGTTTTCTTTTCTTCCTGATTTCCTTAGATTTTCCGACACTTATTTTAGCTTAAAAGTCAGCAAGTCCTCATTCAAGAGGTCACCTAGTTCAAGGCCATCTACTAGAAATCCCGCATTAAGGGAACTATCTGGAAGCACCTGAAATTTATATTAATCTTGACTCAGATTCAAACTTCTACATATCTTCTGAAATTTCTTTAGAAAAATTGTTGAGAATACGAAGCTGAGATGTTGACTGTTTTTGTTATGCATTTAACTTGTTCAGACTCTGTTCCCTGTTGCCTAGCTTCATTTTTGGACAACTTTCTCTACTCAATGTACAAGGTTTATCTCCCTCTTTCCGAGATAACCGAGGTTCCATACTTTCATTAGAATTTCTGAACCATGAAGGTAGATCACAGTTTTGACAAAAGGAGGTACACCTAACTGCTTTGGCGTTAAATCCTTTGCTGCGATATGCCAAGGTGCCAACCAAGCTTGTTGCAGGAATCTCGAGTTTCTTTCCCCCGCTCTCAATTGCACACCTTATCTAATAACGGAAATACTAAATCATCTACTCCATGTTAGGACTTAGGAGAATCATAAAGCAAAAATAAGATAACAATCCATTTCAACTGATAAAACACCTCCCCCCTCACCCATTTCATCTTCTTCATCGAAAGCAAAGCGCTACAGAGACCAAGAACCAGAAACTGGAAGATCGAGACTCCAACTTACTCCCCCAATTTTGTTTACCTTCGTAAATATTCCATTCTTTTTCCCAAAAGGCAAACAGCTGCATCCTAATTAGCAACAAATCTCAATTTGGAAGCCCTCAAAGAATATCGAAACAAACATTGAACTACGATAAAAGTCTCTAGTTAAAACAATCAACACTAATGAAAACCATTTTTTCTGTGTTTGGTCCCATAAATCATCCACCGTCAGAAAACAAATAATAAACAAATTGAAACAAAGCCAACAAAAAGAGAAAGAAGAGCAGGGAATACCATAAACTGATCAAGCTCTTTATCGTCGCTTACGAGCTGCTGGTTACCATGACCAAGTACTGAGTACTTGGAGACGACATGCTGCGACTGCGCAAGCTGTGCATCAATCCTCGGCAACTGATCGACTGGAGTTGCAATGCGCAGGCACGCGACGTGCGCTGAAAGCAACTGCTCGTAAAGCGGATGAGACAAGATATCAGCTTTATACTTTGCATTCTGCCAGGAACCAACTCCATCCCCTCCACCTCCGGCTTCACTCTCCGCCAACTCTGCGCCACCGCTATTATCCCCCGGGTTCTGGTTGTTACCACTGTTCCTATTATCATTATTAGCGTTCAAATCGGCCGAGTTGTGAGACATCGAAGCGGCAATCATCGAGTCACTCGATACAGGAACATCGTCACCGCCACCGACATCGCTAGCGTTCCGTTGAAGAATCGGCCGCGGTAGCCACTGGTTCGAAGCGGCCGACGTCGGCGAATCCGAATTGGTTTGCAAGTGTAGGAAGCTGCCGTCAACGTACTGGTTCTGCTGCCTAAGAATTGCGTTGCTTAGCCACGTCGGTCCACCTCCGCCTCCTCCTCCACCTAGATGGTGCTGCTGTCCTGGTGGCGGTTGTTGCTGCTGCGGTTTTCCACCTGTCTCGATCATTAATCTCTGTATATCCTTCTGTTCTTTCCCCGCACCTCCAGTCCCGTCTGACGAAGTCTGTCCTAGCTGTTCCGGTATTATACTCCTTAAAACCGCCGTGTTTTCCCCTAAATGCTGCTCGGTGAAATGCTGCAGCGCCATCTCGTGCGAGAGATGATTGTGAAACGCCATCTATTAGCGGTTTCACGGGAAAAACTGCATCTTTAATCCGGTTTTCCACTCTAGAAACAGAGTTTCAACGATGCGAGGGAGCGAGCGGGCTGCGGGCTAACGAGCGAGCTTGGAGAAAGAATTATTTTATTTATTAAATATTATATATAAACATATCTCTCTACTCTCTACCATGTAGATAGAGTCCTAGAGAGAGAAGTTATACGACCTACGTATGGTAAAACGGAAAGCTGTTTTCCGGCCTGGTTTCGAGAGGAAGAAACCTCTCGGGAAACTGCTCGCAATTACAGAGTGGAATTGGCGAATACCGAATAGCGCAGCTACGGCTGCCGACGCCGCCGAACTAATGAAAAGGTTTAAGAAAAGCTCGAAGGATCCACGTTGATGCGACAATCAAGTGGATAGATCGGACGGTAGGAGTTTTGCACACGTGGGAGAATTGATGTTTGGAGAGGTAATCAGACAAAAACCGGTGGATGTCTTAGATTATGCGCAACAAGACATGAATTAACGCTACTTATTGACGACGTTGGTCGACCGGCTATAGCCGGTACCGAACCGGGACAAACGAAATGTTAAAAAGACCCGGGAAAAGGCGATCGAATTACGTCGCGTGTCCCTACGCCACTCACGGACCGGGGTGTTCGAAATCTAATCCGTCCGATGGACACGCGGCAGGTCTTCATCGAGTGGACCACATGTGGAGACCATGTTGAAGCACGCGCCTTGGCCCGTCGAATGAGAGACCGACACGTGGGCAAAGCATCCCGTGGTGGGGGCCGGTCGGAGAATTTTGACTCTTCCTCCCCCCTCTTGCTTTTTGCCGTCTGAAGCGCCGCCGGCTTAATCACGCTCGCTCCGCGGTCCCCTCTCCCGGTGCAAGGGGCCGAAAGAAGGTAGGCCCCACCATCATATGCTGCCAATCAGTGGGGACCACTCGAGTTACTGTTTTGGCTCCTTCGGTTGCCACGTTTCACTACATAGGATGGTCCCCCCACCTACTTGCTGCATCTGCCGTCAACCGACGGCAATTAAATCGTCCCGCCAACAAAATTAAAAAATAAAATAAAATACAAGACAAAATTCAAATTGCACGTACAACGTACTCTCGCTTCCCTAAAATAACCCTATCTCTTACCTTTCCCTGGGAGATGTTTCCATTCTCGTCCACCCTCGAGTTATTTACCCGAAATGCCCTTTCTTTTCGAATATTGACGAATTGCACGCACGAGCTCGTCTCGTGGGACACATGAGGTAATTTCGGAGCTTCACTTTCCCTGTACATGCCCGTAACATTTTTATAATAAAGAGATACAAGTATCGTAATTAAGTAATTCAACATGTCCAGGAAGAGAAACGTAGAATCTCACGTCCCAGAGCAGAGATCACCCTACTAGTTCTTCGCAATTGGAAGTTAAACGTCTTGTGTCAATCGCTTTCTCGCGCCACGCGTGCTTATTTATTCCCGCATCAGCCCCTCCTTTTTCAACGTTATTACGAAAATATCCCCCAGGCGGCCGGTCCCCCAATTCGAATGGTTCGCTTTGAGACACGCGTCACGCGTGGAAAGTTCGCGCCATAATTTGGAATCCGGTCACCGAGCGGTTTCGTGGGGCAACCGCTACGTCGTTTGCCAACGTGGAAACTGCTCCGACGGCAACCGGCTTTCCAATCACCATCCGCCATGTGGCTCATGAGCCTACTCACACAGTAAGACCAAGAGGAAGCAACATCAGAGGATACAAAATTTAGTATCTTTTATTATTTTTAATACAAGATAAAATCGACAAGCATTAAAAGTCTACGGTAAACAGCATGTCATATCTCATGTATAAAACAAAAATAAAATAAATAAATAAATTTGGTAGGCCTCATTATGATAAGGGCTATGAGGGTGATTTGGTAGCATAAGAATTATTGTTTTATTAATATTAATTTAATAATATATATAAGTGTAAGGTGGAAATGGGCACCACAAAACCCAACCCATTATGTGAAATCAAGCATAAATCATGCATCAAAGTCTTCCCCAAGCTTTTTTTATGTCTTGTCTTCTTGGGTGATGGTCTTACGAAATGGGTGATTGGATTTGAGAAGAGGCCAAGAGACTCAATGCAAATATACAATATCTCCATGCATGACTCCGCATTTTCATTAGCCACATGAAATCATTTAACCATTCTAAGTTTTTGATATGTATGGGATGTGTTTACTCTTGATTGGGTTTTGTAGCCTGTTGTACATTCTATTCTGTTTCAGCAAACTATTGCAGATAATATATACAAAGTCTGAGTTCGCTCCCTCTTGCGAGGATCTCAGCTAACCAATAGGTACAAACGCCTAAAAGAATAATAAAAACAAAAACCAAAACCAACTAAAACATAAGAGATAAGACTCATACAAAAGATAAGGCTACCGTAAGATAAGGCTTACAAAAGGCTTAAGACCCCCCTCAAGTTGGAGCATGTAAATGGGAAATGCCCAACTTGGCAAGAAGATGTTTGAATTGTTACCTGTCCAGGGCCTTTGTAAACATATCAGCAAGTTGCTCGGAAGTCCGGACGTAGGAATGCCATATATTCCCATTCTGGATTTCACCGCAGATAAGGTGACAGTCTACTTCAATGTGTTTAGTCCTCTCATGGAAGACCGGATTCACAGCGATATGCTATCACAGTATAATCGCATAGGTTCAAGATGACCAACTCCTAATGAATGCAACAACCCTTTTAACCATTTCAATTCAAATGCAGCAGTTGTCATAGACCTATATTCCGCCTCAGCTGATGATCTGGACACTATAAATTGCTTCTTTGTCTTCCACGAGATAGGTGCTTGGCCCAATAAAACAAAGTATCCGGTGAGAGAGCATTGTGTCAGTGGACACCCGGCCCAGTCAGAATCACAGTAAGCATACAAGCAAAGATCACTGTCAGTTGGAAGGAAAATTCCCTATCCCAGGTTACCTTTCAAATATCGCACCACACGTAAAGCCGCCTCCCAGTGTTCTTCACGGGGGTTCCACATAAATTGAGCGAGCACATGCACACAATAGGAAAATTCTAGACAGGTAATGGTTAAGTAAATTAAACGACCCACTAGCCTCCCGTAACTCTCCGGTTTTATCACCAGAGGACCATCTGCCAGAGCTAGTTTATGATTTTGTTCAAGGGAAGTCCAACTGGCTTAGCTCCTAACAATCCAGTTTCTGATATGATATCCAAAGCATACTTCCGTTGATAAAGAAAAATACCATTTTGGCTTCTGGCGACCTCCACTCCTAAAAAATATTTCAAAGTTCCCAAGTCCTTCATGTGGAAGCATTGGCTCAGATACTTCTTGAATCTCCAAACGGCATTGCCATTATTTCCAGAGATGACAAGATCGTCCATGTAAACCAAAATATTCAATTGTTCCTGCTTCCGTCGAAGCGTAAACAAAGAGTAATCAAATTGTGACTGGGTAAAGCCATATTGTCTCAAGGCTATCGTGAGTTTAGCAAACCAGCAATGAGGGGCCTGCTTCAAATCATGAAGCGACTTATGCAGCTTGCACACCTTTCCAGGTAGTCTTGAAGCAAATCCAGGAGGCATCTTCATATGCACATCTTCTTGCAGATCTCCATGAAGAAATGCATTATGTACATCCATCTGATGCAGTTTCCAGTTTTTAGCCGCAGCAACTGCAAGGAATACCCGAACTGTAACCATCTTTGCCACAAGCGAAAACGTTTCATTGTAGTCTATCCCTTCAACCTGTTTGTTTTTGAATATCACCAAACGTGCCTTGTACCGCTTTATTGTGCCATCTGAGTTGTACTTTATTGTGTAGACCCATTTACTTCTGAGAGCCTTCTTCCCTGGCAGCAAGTCCTCCATTGTCCAGGTTCTATTGTTCTCTAAAGCTTCAATTTCTTTTCTCATTGCCTCTCTCCAACAAGAGTCCTTGATAGCCTTTGAATAACTCTGGGGCTCATGACTAGCTGTAACAGCTGCTAAGAAAGAGCGGTGTCGTAAAGAAAATTTATTACAATTCACATAATGTGTTATAGGATAGGGAGTACGTGAGGAGTGAGATTGACGAGATGAATTGGCAGAAGGGCTCAGACTGTGGTTGGAACACCATGTGGTGTGTATGACGTAGTCCTTGAGACGAGTGGAAGGATGCTTCACTCTATGGCCTCATCCAAGCTGCTCATTCCCTGCATTCGTTACTTCCATAGAACCCCCCTTTACATCATGCTCCCCTTCATTATTTTCACACCTGTCGCTTTGCTCTGCCTCTCTTATGACCTCACGAGTACTATCTCTTTTACTTTCACTATCTTCATCGTCATTTACTTCAGTTGCCACCTGGTTATAATCAAGATTACCATCCTTGTGTCCGCGTTCGACTTGTTTTTCTTCAATAGCATAAAGAAACTCAGTTTCTGAAAACACCACATCCCTAGAGACAAAATATTCATTGTTTTCTAAGTCATAGACTCTCAACCCCTTCTTGCCAAAGGGGTATCCTACAAAGGCACAACATTTGGCTCTACTAGCAAATTTATCCCTGGTACTATTTAGGCTCGCGCATAACACAAACACCCAAACATTCGTAAATGTTTATAGCTTGGTTTCTGCCCATACAGCATCTCATACGGTGATTTTCCCAAAAGGAGAGTGGAGGGGGTCCTGTTGATCAGATAACCAGCTGTCATAACATACTCTCCCCAAAACTCAATAGGGAGATTAGCCTGAAATCTAAAGGCTCTGGCAACATTAAGTATATGTCTATGATTTCTCTCGACACGTCCATTCTGTTGCAGTGTTTCAACATATGAGGTCTGATGTATTATACCTTGCTCAGAAAAATATTCCTTCAAGCAAGTAAATTTAGTACCATTGTCGCTTCTAACTATCTTCACCAATTTGTCATATTGGCGTTTAGCCATAGTGAAGAAGTTCTGCAGCGTTTTGCTCACTTCACTTTTGTCATTAAGTAGAAAAATCCAAATGGCTCGCAAGAAATCATCAACAATAGTAAAAAAATACGAGGCACCACAAGACGCTCGTATAGAGTACGGACCCCATAAATCACAATGAATCAAATCGAAAGTCCCTTTAGCATTATTTTCATTAGAATCAAACGTACCTCTTGTCTGTTTGGCTTTTGAACAAACACCACAAATCCTATTTCCGTTACCACATCTAATGTTCAAATCAGGAAGAAGTTTAATTACTTTCTCGAAGGGATGACCCATTCTCTTGTTCCATAACTCATATGAAGCTTCGATATCTGCTTTGTGAACCTTGCTTGAGTACGCACCTTTGAAGCAGTATAGCCCTCCACGTAGTTCACCTGCACCAATCACCATCCTCTAAGTGCGGTCCTGTAAAACACAAAACTTATTAGTGAATTGGATATTTCAATTTGACTCCTCTAATAATTGCGACACAGATATCAGGTTACAATTCAAACGAGGAACATAAAGCACGTTAGTAAGTTTCATGTGTTTATTTAAAATGGCGGTCCCTTTCTTTATTGCCATGACATGCTTTCCATCGGGCAATCCAAACTGACAACCAGTCACGGTCTCGGTATCATGCAAGTGACTCAAGTTCCCGGTCATATGGTGTGAAGCTCCTATATAAATTATCCAATTCATACCTGTCAACTTCTCACTTGTGCTGGGTTTGCAAGAATTCAAGAAATTAAGAAAAGTGGACCACTGTTCATTAGTCAATCCACCGAATTTTTCCCTCTGTCGCGTGAATTGGTGTAGAGGTTTGCCCTACCGCTTGTGCAGCATTTGCTCTCTATATGCCTCCATGTCCATGACCAGTTTTGCCTTGTGTTCCTCGGCCTCGAGCTTTCCCACTTCCAGTAGATCTCGGCCGGTCCCCCCACTAGTCTGGGTAGCCGATGAGTTGAAAGCAACTCTCAGCCTCATGTCCTATTCGTCCGCAGTTTGTGCACACTCCAGATTTCTCTTTTGTGTCGTGTCCCGTTCTTTCTATGCCACCTTGTGCTTGTGCAGCAAAGCTCATCAACTCTCTTTTTTCTTCTTTGCCGTAGGTCACGGTTCTCATCCGCTCCTCTTCTATCACCATGGCATAGGCTTTGTTCAAGTTTGGCAGTGGATCGGTGCCTAGAATATTGGAACGCACTATTCCATATACTGTGTCATCCAAGCCTATAAGAAACTGATGGACTCTTTTTTCTTCTCGTCTCTTCTCCAGCTTTGCAGCAATGTTGCAGTTGCAGCCCGCACAGACGCATGTCGGAAGTTGCTCGTAATTAGCAAGTTTTTCCCAGATTTGTTTCAATTTGCCATAATATGTCACGATTGGGAGACCGACTTGTTTGCTATTCGCGAGATCTACCTTGAGTTGCTGAATTCTTGGCCCATTGCCTACTAAAAACCGTTCTTTGATGTCATCCCATAGATCCTTCACGGCCTCCATATACATGATCGTAGAACGCAGGCTTGGTTCTATCGGAGCGCCATCCGCATTGCTCGAGCCCATTCTTTGTAGTTATCTCCTTTCAATTGAACTTGGGTAATTATATTACCCGGGTTGTCGTTGGCAGTCAAGTAGTATGGTGAGACTACCATTCCGCTTCCGCCCTCACCTTCATTCCGCTTCTCTCTTCCATCCGCCATGATCAATCAGTCAAAGCAAGGTTTCTTCTTGGTTTCAGCGAAAAACAGATACCGGCTTCGACAAACGAAAATAAAGAGAGTTCTGCACAATCCTCAGAGATCTGCTCCCTGAACAGGGATCAGGAATGATCGAATATCGCAGATACCAGCTTTGGAAGTAAAGAGGGCTCTGCAAAAATCCTCAGAGATCTGCTCCACGAACAGAGATCAGGAATGATCGAAATTTGCAAACTCAAAAGGTTGTGCGACAGTCGAATGTTCCTGGCTCTGATACCATGAGAAACTTTAGGTTGAAGGAAAAGATTTTTTTTCTATTCTGTTTCAGCAAACGATTGCAGAGAATATATACAAAGTTTGAGTTCGCTCCCTCTTGCGAGGATCTCGGCTAACCAATAGGTACAAACTCCTAAAAGAATAATAAAAACAAAAACCAAAACCGACTAAAACATAAGAGATAAGACTCATACAGAAGATAAGGCTACGCTAAGATAAGGTTTACAGAAGGCTTAATATCTTGTTTGTAGCAGATTTAGAGTCTCTTTGGACGTTCGATGACTTAATTCGAGTGTCGGCGTTAAAGGAGATTCGAATCAAACGGTTTATAGCTTATTTGCATGGAAATATATATTTTTGGAGCGAATGGATTTTCGTTCTCATTATTGATTTATTTTTCTTTTTTATTTTGGGTGTGGAGGTGGGGCAGGCTGTTTCGATTCAACTTATCCTGTCAAAGGGCAATATTTGTATTCAAATGATTGTGCAAGTAAAAGAAAAACATAGAGGGGCCTACTACAATTGAATGGATATGGATCAAATTGGGTGTTGGGAATTAATAAAGGGAGTATTGCTCTAAATTGTCTTGGTAATATGCTCTAGAGAAGATTAGAGACATAATGAGTTTAATTGGATGAATATATAGGTCCTAGAAAGCCACAAGATGATCTAGTCATGTAGATCAGAGATGGCATAGCCATCCATAGCTAGCAGCAAGCCTAGCATAATGAGATAATAAGATTGAGAGGAAGAGAATCAGCTTGATTTGATATTTATATATGTTTGAGCTTAGATGGAATGAATTTTCTGGCCAAGCTTAATGGAAGCTTGATTTAGGATGGTATTTATAGCCCCCCCTCTTTCTCCTTATGTTCCTTTTAACTTCCACTGAGGTCTCCTTTTGCAAGACCAATCTGGTAAATGTCAGTGGTCCCCTTTGTATTCTCTCTTGAAGAACACAACTTAGAAATCCTTGCCTTGTCCATGTTCAATCAGTATCATTACAATCTCTCTCTCTCTCTCTCTCTCTCTCTCTCAAACAATCCGTAGTTTCTTCCCCTTCAAAGTGATCACCTAAACCTCTGGAAGTGGGGTGTTTGATATTGAACAAACTTCAAACTTCATACCCAATCTCTGTGAAGCCTTCCTTCCTACTTTTGTTAGGAGGATTTAATTAATTTTAAGAGTACCCAAATGTTCTTGGTTGGGGGTTACAGTGAACTCAACCTCTTTGTTGAATTTTAAATGGGTCTCTACAAATTAAGTAAAAGCTACAAACCAACTAATGCAGGACACAGACTTATAGGAAAGAATCTGAGGACCATAAAGAACCCGCTCTCAATTGCACACCTTATCTTATTATGTCACTCCATTGATAACCTGAACAAAGTGAGATTCTCCACATATGTAGCAGAACTAATAAAGGTGCAAGAACCATGAAAGAACCCACTTGATAGATTATACGGCTAGATGAAAAGATTAATAGCAATTGAACCTATAAGCTATTCATTTCTTTGGTACAAAATTAAAGCTCAAAAAATGATAGTGAAGTCACCATAGTTAAAAGTCATCTCATCTAATCATGTTAACCTCCACTTTATAATGGGTCCCAAAATTAGTGTCATGGGTGCTCATAAAAAACCGAAAAAACAAAAAGAAAAAAACCAAAATCGATAAATCAAACAAAAAATCTAGTTAATTAAACCAATCAGTATATATAACATTTATTGTATTTGTATTATATATAATGTACACATTATAAATATAAAAAAAAAAACAAAAAACAAAAAACAAACCGGTTACCTAATTGATTCGGCACTTTTTTAAAAACCAAAAGAGGTCTAGGGTTTGATTACCAAACCATTGGTCTAACCAGTGGTTGGATCATATACCAAAAAAAAAAAAACTAGTGGTTGGATTGTTCGACTTACTAAATTGTCAAAACTGAGACCTAGAAAGCTAAATGGTTATCGGTTCAACCTCCCCCATTTGATTGGAGTTGACAATACCGGTCCAGATCTCTAATGAAGACATGATGGCACAAACCCCAGCTCTTATGATGAAGGCACCCTTACTAATGAGGCATTGCTCTATATATTACATCACATGTAGCAGAATGTTGTTGGTGATAAATGTAAAATGTAAAAAAAAAAAAAGAAAGAAAGAAAGAAACTAAATTATATGGTCATCTCAATGGGGTAAGATTTTGACTTTATTTAAGTTAATATGTTATCTGGTCGGCCGTAGTAAAAAAATAAAATAAAATGTATTCTTAGTCTAGTACCTAAAGTAATAAATATTCATATTAAATGATCTCATTAGTCAACACAGTGAGGGACATTTTCTCTTATCCCAAGCAAAGGTAAAGTCCATTTTCCAATTGAGTGAGGAATTAGACTGCAATTCTGGAAAGAGTTTGGTTGAATTTGACTGAATCAAGAATGCAACCACAAGCTATCTAGTAGGGAGCTAGCTAAGTTCTTTGTCATTCTCTTAATGTTAAAATTTAAAAAGATCTTTCAAAGTCAAAAGAACTCAAGATTTTTTTTAGTCTTCTAAAGATGAAGACAAAGCTTGAAATGCCCATTCGGTAATTTTTGTCTCCAGTCATGTTACAAAAAACAGTCACACAAATCAGAAAGATTTGTAGGTTTTAGAGTGGTAGCTTAAAGACAGAAGTGTGAAGGAAGCTTCCTGTTTTTTGGTTGTACTTGACAAAATATCAATCAATCCTCCCTCCACTACCACAAACAGACCAGGTTGTATTGGGGCAAAAACCAAAGTGTTGAGTGTTGGCCTCACCACTTCACAGTGGGTCTATCTATTCATCTCTAGCTAGAGTGGACAATTGTTTCTTAACTCAAAATTTTCCATTTGTACAACTCCATTTTCAGTCGCTAAGGTAGTTGATTGGTTGGTGATTACCTTCAGAAAAAAATAAAAATAAAAATAAAAATAATGGGTTTTGATGATCTTACAGCCACCGAACATCCAACTGATGAGTACAGTTCGGTTTATATGGTTTATGCATTATTGGTGGTCCTGGCCGGCCGGGGATAGGGGCCATGCGTGGGGCAGAAACGGCTCATCCATCACTTTTTCATCACCAACCCATTCATGAAGCTTCATGGGTTGTTGTGAACCCCCAAAATGTTCTCTGATTAATTAAGGTTGCAGCTCCAATGCCACCCACCCTATTCTTGACTTTGATCATGGCATTTTCCATTTTTCCTTATGCTCAGTTTGGAAGGAGTCCAAATACAAAATATTTAGAGTGCAAAATCTTGTATTTTGTATTACTTTTTATGTATTTGCACTGTATATATTCGTATTTGTGCTCTTTTCAAATTTAGGCTTAGTTTGGAAAGAGTACAAATAGAAATATATAGAGTACAAAACCTTGTATATTTTATATGTATTTGCACTGTATATGTGTGTATTTGTACTCTTCCCAAATTGAGCCAAATACAAGACTTAGAAATACTGTATACAAGATTCTGTATTGAACATATTTGTATTTACATTTTAACCAAACTGAGCCTTGTGCTGTGTTTGGTTGTAGTGCAATTTTATTTGCACTAGTATAAGTGCATGGGAGTGCAAATGAAAAATATGCAAATTCTCGTTTAATTTTGTTTGGGTTTTACTTTATTCCGCTTCATGTCTTAATTTACTTCATTTGCACTGTAATCAAACAAAATAAGCTAAAATTTGGAACAAAAATAAGCCAGAATTTACACTCAAATCATTTGCACTGCCAAAGTTTTGCATTAGTGCAAATTTATTTTCATTGCAACCAAAAACGACCTTAATTACATAAAATAATGGGCAATGACACCTTAATTAGCATGCCAATTCGGATTAGCTGAATGCCAATGCTGTTCAGCGGGCTGTGGAACCAATAATAGGGCCCCACACTAGTGATAAAATAGGACCTAAAGTGACAAGTTGAATGGTTGTGAGTTCCATGTATTTTATTGATGCAGTCCGGATGAGCTAGAGGCAAAATCATACACACCCGGCTGAACTACTATCACAGTTGAACATGCCAATGCTCACAGTAGGCCCCATCTGAGACCCAGCTATACTGAATACTGGCATGTTCAACTGTGATAAGTAGTTCAGCCGGGTGTGTATATTTTTGTTTCCAGCTAATCTGATCCCTAATCAACAGGAACTGTTGAGTCATGTTGCATGGTAACCAGGCTCTAGGGTTATCAATCATCTAATCCATGAGTTGAACCCAATCTCCTATCAAGTTACTATGGTCCTTAACAAATGCTTTTGTGGGTGTGGTTCATTATATATGTTTGTATGCTCATGATGATGGATTGGATGACCTGGTTACTTAAATTCTAGAGTTAGACTCAATTACATTCTCCCTCTAATTACCTTTGTACAAAAAGCAGCATAAGCCAATAAGTTGCATCCTGATTTCTTTAATGGACAATTTAACCCAATCAACTTTAGTAACATAATTAATTTTTGCCCTTCCTCATTTGTTTGCGGTGCAACTTTGTTTGCACCCTCATACTTCTGCACCAGTGAAAATGAAGTAAAATGAACTCTTAAAGCAAAGTAAAACAAAACTTGAAGTAAAAGTGAATCAGAATCTGCATTGTCCTCATTTGCACCGCTGCAAAGTAAGGCGCAAATAACCAGTAAAATAATAATGCATTTGACTGCTGCTAATAAACAACCAGTTTATGTAACTCTTGCATTCTTCGCCCGAGAGATATGCGATATATATGGTGCATGGGACCAATGAACTCGTTTCCACCTTGATTGGATGAAGAAAACTAAGAGTTGCATGAACTCGTTTACTAGCATTAATTGCTCAATAATAGTTGTCTTCAAAAACTAGCTAGATTGCACTTTTGCCCTGATCAAGAAAGAAAACAAATTAAATGTTATTATTTATAACATAACATTCTCATTTTTTTCCTCTACTTGGGTTCTGAAACTCTACCCTCTCTTTTTTTTTTTTTTCTTGAAACTCTACTCTTTACTACACTTTTTAGGGTGAATAGTTTGCAAGTGGAGGGTTTAACTAACATTAATTCATGATACAATCAATCATACAACAAACAAAAGTAGGCAATCCATTAACTAGTCCACATGTGATAACAGTGCAATCCTTGATTTCATCAGAGATTCAGACTTCAGAGTACCGAAAGCCTCAATGGCAGAATGAGTAGAGTGAGCTGTGAACCAATTAATAGTAAGCAGTAAAACTGCTTGAGCGACTAGGGCCAGGCATTGGCGGATGTGATTGGTGAATGTGGACTGATTGCACAAGAGATCTAGTCATCCTGACATGGTTTTTTTTTTCCTACCTCAAGGACAATGATATATACCTTAACATATGAATCATGTTAGTTAGGCAAAAGGATGTCTTCCTTATTTTATTTTGATCAATATCTGTTTCAAGTTCACCACAAATTAAGCATGGTAATTCTGAAGCCTGCAGGAGCTCAACCCTGTCAGTTACTTTCATTATTATGTTTGTTTTAATGATTTCAGAAAGCCCACTTGGGTTTGATCCAATGCAGAAAGAACTGTTTTCGTGAAATATCTGAATTCTGAAGCATATGTAATGTTCAGACTAGGATGAATTACTCACCGAGTCTCATGCTCAACTGTAATAAATGCCTTAAGGGTATACAACTCTGTACCGTTCAAGTTTGAAACTTCTGGGGTGAGATTGCTAACTGTAAATTGTAAATTCAGCCATAAATTTCCAAAAAGTTGGACCCATGTTTGGCTTAATTTGGTGCATTCCCTCTTGTTATAATCACTCACACTGTGGACTCTCAAAGAGATCCAGACGTTTCAGTAATCTCCTGGCCTGGTCATCATTTTTTCAGAAGATCCATCATCCTTTTCTCAGGAGGAAATCCTATTGCAACCACCATGTCCATTGTGCGTTCAGTATCAACAGTGTGTCCTCCCTCCTGCAAATAGTGCTCCATGTTCTACTGTCTGTGGTCCTTCCAGTTTATATACCTTTCCTCACCTAACTCTACCTCACCTGCTGCCAGTTCAAGTGCTTTTTCTCAGCTTGATTGTGCATCCAGCGCAGCTCCTCCATGGAGGACTCGTCATTGTTGACCTTACCCACCAAAGCTCCTTCCCCAGATTCTATGGTCTCAGAATTCCACCAAAAGAGAAAGTAGTAGTTATATATAATACACGCAAGCCAAAGCTCGTACAGTCATGCTTCCAGCTATATGTGTAAGTAGTGAGCCAATTAACTTGTTCCACCCCAGCTTTTGTGTAAAGCCGTAGATGACCATGAGCTCAACACATTGACTCTAAGCAAACGCCCCTTGGTCCCATCATGATCAGCCCCTACTTGTACATCATTTGGGTGTCTAAGAGCTGTAAGCAGCGTAAAGCCCATTAGTTGCCAAGAGCTGTAAGCAACGATGGAAGCTTGAACAATGACAATTTTGGTGATAAGGACAGTCCTCTCTCTTGTTGCTTCTTGAAATTGGCCACATTGGTTAATTGGGTATTCAGATTACTCAGAAGTGTTATTGATGATCACTCGTTTCCAAAGCCAAAACTCAAAACCATTTGTGAGCTGAGTTTGTATAGGCCTCAATCTGCTCTTTGAGCCTAATTCCAGCTTTTCACTCAGCTCTCGGTCGCCTCTTAGAGCTGAAGCTTGCCAAGTTGAAGGATGAAATTTCTCATTCTACGTAGTTCATCTCTCATTTTCTTGTGGGTCTAACCCATGTCGATTAAATCATTCAACAGGAAGAAAGACTCTAAGGCCAAATTTGGAATTAAGTATCTCAGTCTTTTAAATGTTTCTTTTGTATATATGTAGATCGAGGTTGTGTTTGGTTGTGTCTAGTTAAAAATAAAAACCAAGAAGAAAGAAAGAAAGAAAAATAAGAAAGATTATGTTTAATATTGCTTGTCGTACTAGTATGGGAGGATGCTAGGCCGGTTTCTAGGGTGCTCAATATCTCGTCGTTTAGTGACCTCCTCTCTAGAGCAACTTTATGCCACAGTATTATTTAATCATGTTAATCCAGTCATAAATCGCCTTTATTGATAATAAAGTTGCCTAATTGTTGCCATCTCCATCTCCTAATCTTTACTCTTTTCTTTAGGGTTCTAATCTTTCTATGAGGTCAGAAGGGTATTATCTTTTGAGTCTGAATATGCTACCCACAAAGCTTCCTAACATGATACAAGATCAAATCAGCCCCCCACAACGTCTCACAGCACATTCTCGCCGTGTATCATCATAGGGAGATGTTTCCTATACACGGCAAAAATGTGCTTTGGGACGTTGTGGGGGCTGATTTGAACTAACATGATACAAGTACAATGACAATATACAAGTACAAAACATGTTTGGCATGTGTATCTATAGATCCTGTTGGAAGCTGTGTGAGTAACATCTTGTGAGTAGCATATCTAGACTCTTATCTTTTAAGCTAGACCCTATTAACAGAGTTAGTGGGTTAATGACAGAACTAGGGATGGACACGTAGGCCCACTGTCATTTATTAGATGAAGAGTCTGTCCTGCAGGTTTGAATCTGCACCATTTTTTTTTCTTTTTTTGAAAGTTGTAGGCTAGCTTTATTCATTCAAAAATCTCATTCACATATCCTCACTGGGGAGTCACAAGAAAATTTAGGGTAGATTGTTGGACTACATCAATTACATTTGCTAGATAAGAAATTAAGAGGGTGTTTTTCAATGTGAAGTATAGGCTAGTTCTATTCATTCAAAAGTCTCATTCACATATCCTCACTGGGAAGTCACAAGAAAGTTTAGGCTAAATTGTTGGATTACATCATGACTTGAATTAATAGGGTGTTTTCCAATGTGAATTATAGGCTAGTCCTATTCATTCAAAAGTCTCATTTGCATATCCTCACTGGGGAGTCACAAGAAAGTCTAAGGTAGATTGTTGGATTACATCATGACTTGAATTATATTTGCTAGACAAGCAATTAATTAAGAGGGTGTTTTCCAAAGTGAATTATAAGCTAGTTCTATTCATTCAAAAAGTCTCATTTATATATCCTTACTGAGGAAATGGGGTGGGAAGGTTTGGGTTTATTATAGATTTCTAAAGAAAAAATAAACAAAGTTTTTAATTTTGAGAGTTGGAGGAGCATTAAAGAATGATCCTTTGACCTTTTAATTCATGTTTTGGGAGGTCAAGGACCCACTTTATTACATTTTTTACCTTACCTTTATTTAATAACTATCTATAAATATTGATCTAACAGAAATTTTTGGGGGAGACCAAAGACCCCCCACCAATATACTTGGCTCAGCCCTTCATTGTTGGATTACATCATAACTTGAACTATATTTGCTAGACAAGCAATTAAGAGGGTGTTTTCAAATTTGAACTATAGGCTAATTCTATTCATTCAAAAGTTTCAATAATTTACATATCCTCACTGGGGAATCACAGGAAAGTCTATTGTTGGATTACATCATGACTTGAACTATATTTGCTAGACAAGCAATTAAGAGGGTGCTATTTTCAATGTGAATTCTAGGCTTGCTAGTTCTATTCATTGAAAAGTCTTATTTAGAGTCACAAGAAAGTCTACTCTTGGATTACATCATAACTTAGAATTATATTTGCTAGACAAGCAATTAAGAAGATGTTTCCCTATGTGAATAATAGGCTAGTTCTATTCATTCAAAAGTCTCAATTACATATCCTCAATGAGGTGTCACAAGAAATTAATCTAGGGTAGATTGTCGGGTTACACCATGACTTGAAATATTTGCTAGGCAACCAATTAAGAAGGCGTTTCCAATGTGAGTCGCTTTTCTTTGTTGCAAGTTCTAAAAACAAAACAGAAAGAAAACCAGCTGGTTTGAAAATAAATTGCTTCTTGAAACAAACACATACAAAAAAAAAAAAAAAAAACATGTATTTAGTTGTGTTTTATGTTTTTAAAACTGAACCAAAAAAAACATGCTTTTGAATTTCTAGTGTAAAGAACATGTTTTTATCTATTTATTTGAAATCATCTTCCATAAATTTGTTTTTGTTTTAAAAACTATCATTTTGATTGTTTCAAAAACATGTATTTTTTTAAATAAAACTAATATGTTTTTATTTTCAAAACAAAACACAGTTCAAGAACATGGCTTTGTTTGTTTGCTAATGTAGCAATTTCTTAAGTAAATGAAAATTAACAAAAACATCCATGTTGTAGAACACCCTCTAAGGGGGGGGGTTCACCAATGTGGATGGTTTTGTTTTCTAAAACAAAAGCAATTGTCACATCAGAAAAACTGTATTGTTTTTTATGGCACGGCAATTGTTTTTTGTTTTAGAAAATAAAATCGTGCACATTGACAAACACCCCTTAAGTTCGGTTTATTTCCTCTTCTTTTGACAAATGAAACCATAGCATGAACTGGGAGAGAAGAACTTTGGAGTCAATAATGACATTTCAAATTTGAATGTTAAGTAACTTCACAATTTTGATCACATCTCCTTCCACCACAATATGAGTTAAGCCCATATTCTTAGCTAGACCTGTTCATGGGCCGGTTTCGGGCTTGGCTTTTGTCAAAATTTAAATGGGGCCTGATTTAAAACCCAAACCCAACATAGTATAAAGTCAGGCCTAAAACCCAACCTGTAAACAGGTCTCTTAGCCCATGAAATACCTTCATCACTTCATGAAACGCTAAAGCACCTGCTTCAATAGGGGAGCAAGGCGAAATTTCCTTGCATCATTCCATGAATACAGTTCCTCCTAAAAATGGGTATTATCTCATTAATCATATAGAATTTCTTGCACTATTCTTATCAATGAATACATTCCTTGATAATTGGTTTTTCCTGTCACATTATCTCATTTTGAAATGAGACAACATTGGTGATATCCATCTTACTTCTTGAAATTGATTTAATATCAAAAGTAATAGGTTTCCATATATCCAAGATTGTTGAACCCCGACCAAAAGTAAATGGTCAGACCACTCACTATCATGTTAATAAAAGAGATATCACACTAGTGAGTTTGATCAAAATCGTTAAAAACCAAAGAATTTTGAGACGGCACAAATAAGATAAGAAGTTTGAATAAGTAATTCTTCCTTTCTACCTTTAATCTTTTTGCATTCAATGTAGCCAACCAAAAAAACCAAACAGCAAAAATTGAAGAGCTTGCAAACCAGGTTCTTCTGGCATGGTCACAGAGCACAAGGGCGTGAACCACAGTTTCAGGCTCGTTTTTACACAGAGCACAAACCATTTGGAACCAGACCTCTTCTGAACAAGTTCGAATTAACTGCTACAGCTTTAAGAGAGCACTTCCACAAAAAATTCTTAACTTTTTTTTTCAACAGGGAGCTTCCAGAGGACCTTCCATTGAGCTTTTGGAACCTGACTCACTTGGCCAGGATGAGAGAGAGAGAGAGACTCAACTTTAAGCAAATCTTCAAATTGGATAACTTAATTGTATTCCTATAGACAAATTAGAGATGTAATTGGGGATGCACTTTGAATACGCATGGATACAATGAAAAAATTAGGATGCATGCACATGGATACACCCTCCAATGAATCCCTAAAAAATGCATCAATTACACTAAATCCAATTCTTAGATAATTATAAATGATGTATATACATATAAGAAATAAATACTTTAATAATTACTCTTATTAATATTATAAAAATATAAATTTTAATAATCATTTTTTTGTAGATTTTTTAGTAAATATGCACTAATAAGAGAATGACTGAATGTTAAAATTTAGGACCATTTATTACAACAGCCCCAATAGTTTCACAGATCTACTTAAACCTAGTAACCTACCCTATAGTTTTTATTTTCTAGGAGTGTTTTAGTAAATCACAAACTATAGGGTAGGTCTTAATAAATTCATGAAACTATAAGGGTGTTTTAATAAATTACCTAAATTTTAAAATAGATAAATTATGACAACTAAGTAGATGTGAGCCATGTGGCCTACCAATGGATGTGCTGTGTTGCAAGTTGCAACCTATTGACATAGGTTCAAGTTTCTAATTTGTAGCCTTTTTAGTGTGTCAAGTTAATAAGGATAAGCGAAGAAATTAATTAAGAGAGTTAATTAATTAGGTAAGATGTCTTATCTGCATGCTAATGAATAGGAGTTAATGAAGTAAATAGGGAAATTAATAATTGGCCTGAGTTGATTATTTAGAAAAAGATGTCCTAAATTAATTAGGAGAGAGAATGATTTGAACTTGAATTATAATTGAAATTAGTGAAGGTACATATAAAAAATAAGGGTAAAATACAAAAGCCTCCCCTGAAGTTTCTGATAATCATAAAAACATCTCCTATAGTTTTATTTTAATAAAAACCTCCCTTGAATTTTTAAAGATCTTGACAAAAGCCTCCTTTCCGTCAAGTGCCTTTTGGGTTGCTCCCTACAATTGGGGAAATCCTTCCCCCAATTCCCTTCTATTGCTAGAGGAAGTGGAAGAAGGGGCAATTCCAACATTTTGAAATATTTAATCGACTCCCTACAATTAATCAGGGGCAATTTCGTAATTTTATCAGCCCTTTGTCTAAATCACTGATGGAGGGGAGGTTTTTGACGAGATCTCTAAATGTTTAGGGGAAGTTTTTGTTAAAGTAAAACTACAAGGGAGGTTTAGGTTTTTGTATTTCAGCCAAAAATTAATGAGAGTTATTTAGGAGAGATTTCTACTATTTTTTTAATTTTACTTGTGCTTCTTATATTTGGCGTCGTGCTACCTCCTCTTGTGTAGGTGTAGTACCTCATATTCCATCAAAATAAAAGAAAAAAAAATTCTAGTACACGAGATTGTGTAAATAGTGTTGGAATTTGTAAATCTCCCTAAGCAAAAACAAGCCATCGTTGTGGTAGTAGCTACCACAGTAGCTGCAGAGGTGGCCATGGCATCAGCCCAAGCAGTTGTGAAAGTTGTTCGACTCACTAGGTCTTTTAATCTCATTAACAGCATGCTGCTATTGTCGTTCAAACAGTTTTTTTCAAAGGACTAGTATTCGTACATGTGCTTTGCATGTGCCAATTTTTTATGATGATAATGATGATGATGATATATAGTAAGTACTATGTTTTTAAAATTTTTTACATATTTTTATATTTCTACATCTATAAAAATTATTCTTATTTGTCATACTTATTTTTATTTAATATGACGAATATACAACAATTATTCTTATTTTTTTATATTTCTATTGAAATTTTTTATGAGGGTGATAGTAAATAGTATGTTTCCAAAATTTTCTACATTGCTTTTATATTTCTATGTCTATAAAAATTATTCTTATTTGTTACAATTATTTTTTATGTTTCTATGACAATTATTCTTTTCAAATATGGTTAATTAATATATGATTCAATGAAAAAATAGAAGTTAATACCTTAAATATAAGACTTAATGAGAGAGAATCGAAGGAAGAAAATACAAGGTTTTGCACTCTATATATTTGTTTTTGTACTCCTTCCAAACTAAGCCTTATGGAAAAATGTTCCCAATGCATGACTGCCAT